>NW_026843710.1:5734821-6041785 GCF_030254825.1 Meriones unguiculatus
AAAGACTCATACTCCAACCAAGGACTATTCATGGAGATAACCTAGAACCCCTGCACAGATGTAGCCCAGGGTAGATCAGAGTCCAATTGGGTTACATAGTAATGTGAAGAGGGACTGCCTCTGACATAATCTGATTGGCCTGCTCTTTGATCACCTCCCTCTGGGGGGGGGGGAGCAGCCTTACCAGGCCATAGTAGAGGACAATACAGCCATTTTTGATGTGAACTGACAGACTAAGATCAGAAAGGACAGGAGAACCTCACCTATTAGTGGACTTGGGGAGGGGCATGCAAGCAGAGGGAGGAGGGAGGGTGGGATTGGGAGGGGAGGAGGGAGGGCTTATGGGGGGATGCAGAATGAATAAAGTGTAATTGATGAAAAATTAAAAAAAAAGAAATCCCTAGAAGAGAAAAAGAATTAGGTTGAAGAGGTTTTTGTGATTTCTTCATAATTTCTGATCTTTAGATGACATTTCAATTTTTAAATATTAATAATTATACTTGGAAATGAAGGAAAAAATTAAATCTCCTTTCCCATAAGAAAAAAAAAAAAACAAATAAAGCTGCTATAAACATGGTTGATCAAGTATCCCTTTTGTGTACTTGATCAATGTTTGGGTATGTACCTAGCAGTGGTATAGCTGCGTCTTGAGGAAGCACTAGTCCTAATTGTCTGAGAAAGTGCCAGATAGATTTCCAGAGTGGTTGTACCAATTCACATTCCCACCAGCAGTGGAGGAGGGTTCCACTTTTTCCACAACCTCTCCAGCATGTGTTGTCACTTGAGTTTTTGATCTTGGCCACTCTGATGTGTGTAAGGTGAAATCTCAGGGTCATTTTGATTTGCATTTCCCTGATGGCTAATGAGGTTGAACATTTCTTTAAGTGTTTCTCTGCCATTCGATATTCCATAACAGAGAATTCTCTGTTTAGCTCTGTTGTTGGGAGCCATGTGATAGTCTCACCGGCAGAAACGCATGCGGACTCAAGGAATCTTCCCGCAACAAAATCTTTATTACAGTCACGGGATGAAAAGAGGAGAGGAGAGGGCCATGGGCATTGGCTGAGAGACGCCATGGCGTCCCGCGGGCCGCCCGCCCCGGGCGGGAAGAGGGAGAGGGGGAGGAGAGGAGAGGAGAGGAGAGGAGAGGAGAGGAGAGGAGAGGAGAGGAGAGGAGAGGAGGGGAGAGGGAAGGAGGGGAGGGGAGGGGAGGGGAGGGGAGAGGGGAGAGGTTAGAGGGTAGAGGGGAGAGGGGAGGGGAATGGAGGGAAGGGGAGAGGAGGGGAGGGGAGGGGAGGGGCGGGGAGGGGAGGGGAGGAGAGAGAACCCGATGTAGCGCTGTTTATATAAGCCTGGGTCGCACCTAAGTGACGTGTGAATACCCTGATTGGCTGCTCACCCCGCCTGATGACTCGGGCCCACCATGCTTACGCAATTCGCGCATGTGTACTAGAGGCTGTTTACAGTTTTGAGGGCGGGATGTCAGCGCCATCTAGTGGCGTCTGAGTCTCGGCTCTCCACACTCTGTTCCTCATTTTTTAATTGGATTACTTGGTTTGCTGCTTTTCAGCTTCTTTACTTCTTTGTATATACTGGATATTATTCCTTTGTCAGATAAAGGGTTAGTGAAGATTCTTTCCCAATCTGTAGGCAGTCATTTTGTTTTGATGTGTCCTTTGCTTTACAGAAGCTTTTCAGTTTCAGGAGGTCCCATTTATTGATTGTTGCTCTTAGAGTCTGTGCTGTTGGTGTTCTGTTCAGGAAGTTGTTTCCTGTGCCAATGCTTTGCCCCACTTTTTCTTCTAACAGATTTAGATAATCTGGTTTTATGTTGAGGTCTTTGATCCACTTGGACTTTAGTTTTGTACAGGGTGATGAATATGGATCTATTTTCATTTTTCTGCATGTAGACATCCAGTTGGACCAGCACCATTTGTTGAAGATGCTGTCTTTTTTCCTTTGAATGGTTTGGCTTCTTTGTCAAAAATCGAGTATTCATAGGTGTGTGGGTTTATTATTTCTGGATATTCTAAGCGGTTCCATTGATCCTCCTTTCTGTTTTTATGCCAATACCATGCAGTTTTTTACTATTGCTTAGTAGTAAAGCTTGAGATCGGGGATGGAGATACCTCCAGATGATCTGTTTTTGTACAGGATTGTTTTGGAGATTCTGGATTTTTTTTTCTTTCAGTTTGTTAATATGGTGGATCACATTGATGGATTTCCCTATATTGAACCATCCCTGCATACCTGGGATGAAGCTTACTTGGTCATAGTGGATAATATCTTTGATGTGTTCTTGGATTCGGTTTGCAAGTATTTTATTAAGTATTTTTGCATCAATGTTCATAAGGGAGATTGGCCGGAAATTCTCTTTCTTTGTTGAGTCTTTGTGAGGTTTAGGTACCAAGGTGACTGTGGCTTCATAGAATGAGTTTGGTAATGTTGCTTCTGTTTCTATTTTGTGGAATAGTTTGAAGAGAATTGGTGTTAGCTCTTCTTTGAAGGTCTGGTAGAATTCTGCACTGCAGACATCTGGTCCTGGGCTTTTTTTGGATGGGAGACTTTTGATAACTGCTTCTATTTCTTTGGTGGATATAGGTCTATTTAGTTGATTTACCTGGTCCTGATTAAGCTTTGGTAAGTCAAATCGATCAAGAAAATTGTCCATTTCATTTAGATTTTCAAATTTTGTGGCATATAGACTTTTGAAGTAAGTCCTAATGATTGTTTGGATTTCCTCAGTGTCTGTAGTTATGTCCCCCTTTTCATTTCTGATTTTGTTGATTTGGGTGCTGTCTCTCTGCCTTTTAGTTAGCTTGGCTAAGGGTTTGTCGATCTTGTTGATTTTCTGGATTTTTTGTTTCTCCATGTGAAGCTGAGACTCTTTTTTTCAAGGTCTGTAAAGAATTGAGTTGGTATTTTAATGGGAATTGCATTGAATCTGTAGAATGCTTTTGGCAGGATGGCCATTTTCACAATTTAATCCTACCAATCTATGAACACAGGAGATCTTTCTGTCTTCTGATATCTTCTTCAATTTCTTTCTTCACAGACTTGAAATTTTTCTCAAACAGGTCTTTCACTTGCTTGGTTAGTGTCACCCCAAGGTACTTTATGTTATTAGTGGCTATTATGAAGGGTGTTATTTCCCTAATTTCTTTCTTGGCCCTTATGTCTTTGGGATACAGGAGGGCTTCTGAATTTTTTGAGTTGATTTTGTATCCTGCCACTTTGCTGAAGGTGTTTATCAGCTGAATTAGTTCTCTGGTTGAATTTTTTGGGGTCACTCATGTATACTATCATATCATTCGCAAATAGTGACACTTTGACCTCTTCCTTTCTGATTTTATCTCCTTGATCTCCTCTTGTTGTCTTATTGCTCTGGCTAGGACTTCAAGTACTAGGTTGAAGAGGTATGGAGAGAGTGGGCAGCCTTGTCTTGTCCGTGATTTCATTGGGTTTGATTTAAGTTTCTCTCCATTGAGTTTGATGTTGGCTATAGGCTTGCCTTTACTACGTTTAGATATTTGCCTTGTATCCCTGATCTCTCCAAGACTTTAAACATGAACTGGTGTTGGACTTTGTCAAATGCTTTTTCAGCATCTAAGGAGACGATCATGTGGTTTTTCTCCTTCAGTTTGTTTATGTGGTGGATTGCATTGATGGATTTCTGTATTTTGAACCACCCTTGCATGCCTGGGATGAAGCCTACTTGGTCATGTTGGATGATATCTTTTATATGTTCTTGGATTCCATTTGAAAGTATTTTATTGAGTATTTTTGCGTCATTGTTCATAAGAGAGATAGGTCTCAAGTTTTCTTTTTTTGTTGGGTCTTTGTGTGGTTTAGGTATCAGGGTGACTGTTGCTTCATAGAATGAGTTTGGTAATGTACCTTTTGTTTAAAAAGCAGTTACAGCATCTTTACTTTTCTTTTGTTACTTTTGTCTTTACTTTTGTTGTGTTACTTTTGTCTTTACTTTTTTTTTTTTTTTTTTTTTTTTGGTTTGCTCAAGAGTTCTGAAAAACTTGGAGACTTTCCAATCTGGTCAAGAGAATCTGGAGGACACTCTAATTCCTGAGGAAGAGGCTGATAAATGTTCTACTCCAAAAGGAGTAGAGAGAGGGTTGCTGGGACCCTATTGTGTGTAATAAGAGGGCTGCTGGAGCCTACATTCAATCTGGAAGCTGTGGAATGGACCATGGGTGCTGAGCTCCTTCTAGAATATATGTGTGTGGAGAGTACCCATGAGGGGGTTCACTCCTTCTGCAATCTGTTCGAGTTGTGTCCAGTAGGGGCTGGTCAATTCCTGGTATTTGGGTATTCTAGTTATTCCAACATGACAATGTGGCATTTCTGTGTTCCTTATGTATGTCTCTCTGTGTGTATGTTTATCTGTAGCCTTGGATATATTTAGACATGAGACAATTTGAATCAACACCTGGACCATAGGAGTTAAAATCTATAAAACACTTTAAAATTTATCAGGTATGTTAAAATAGTAACCCTTGAAAAGTCTAACAAAGAACTTAAAATAGTTTCTCCACCATTTGGGGAATATTAAAAATCTTATTATTTATTTTATTAACTTTATCAACTAAAAACAAGCCATGCTGTTTAAGCCAATTATACAAAAACTGCAGTTATTACAATATATTTTCTAAAAAAAAAACACTTATAAAATATGTTGTTCTTCATTTCAAAAGGCTGGAGATTTTTCAGTGCAAAATGTTTACTTATGCTCTTTTGCAGAAAAAAAAAAGGCGTACAGTTCCATGTTAGCCCAGGGTTATGCAAGCTTATATTCAGATCATTGTTAACCATTCTATAATATATATGCCAGGCTGCCAGTACCTATATAAATGATTGAAAGCTGTTTCTTACTGGCTTATAGATTTGGTATGGCCATCATACTTCATTTTTGCTTTGGGCTACAGGGTAAGTTTACTTCTTTGTTTAATGTTAAATAAAACTTTTGTCCCTTAATTGTTTGCTCTTAAGTTTTAATACAATATGATAGGATTAATAAGATTTGCTAGCCCCTTTATAAATTATTTTTAATTAAAAGTTTTGATTTGATTTCAGTTTAAAAATAACTGATATAAAGTTACTCTAATGAGTATAGTTGAGCACAAGATTGAGTTTTACTTATCTATTTGTTTAGGTTGTTTTTTATTGTTTTTTTAAGGTTAAATCTATTTTTTTAACTTTTACTAGTTATACTTTATTCAGTTTGTATCTCCAAATAAAACCCTCCCTCTTCCAGGTAATCATACATTTTGCCCATACATTTGAATTGAGATTTTTAACATGCTGTTTTATAGTATGCATTTTAGAACAGATGATGAAGGTAGACAAATATTACCTCAAATATGTTGGCCTGAAGACTTGTCAGAGATCTGATAAATATGGCATTTTAATATATGTAAGCTTATTATGACAAAGTTCAACCTGTTGTGGCACAAAAAATATATATATAAATAAAATAAAACAAATTGGTGCAGTTTTTATAGGTGCAACCTATAGATTTTCCATTAAAACAAAAGTTTGCCCAGTTGTTGATATTTTAATGGAACTTACTGATGGTTCATTATCTGGAGTAGCTGCCCATGCAGAAAGGTAAATATGTTTTGTATTCACTCTTTAGGAGCACACACTCCTAAATTATAACTCCAGTAGGAATTATATTATGTAACAAGGCCATAACTCATAACCCCTTCCAGACATTTCCTCACTAGGAACTAAACAAGTAAAAAGATGAGCTTCAAGGGGACATTTCAATTCAAATCACCAGGAAGTGGAAGAAGATGGAGGGACTTCTAGGCTAAAAGAACATAATTATCCTGATAGTTTGTCATTCAATACAATGATTAAAGTCCTAACAATTTCTCAGGACTAGAGAACAGCACTAACAATCTTCTTAGGGGATATTTTTTTTAATATTTCCACAACGGAGTATTATTCACCTAAAAAAAATGACATTGTGATATTTTCAGGCAAAGGAATGGAAGCAAGAAATATCATCCTGGTTGAAGTAACTAACTTGCAGAAAGACAAATATGATATGTATTCACTTATTAGGAGAATTCCTAATAGTGAGGGATAAAGTTCTAATAGGCCATCTATTGTAACCAAACCAGTCAACTGGGGGAATTGGGTGGTAGTTAATTGAGTTGTTGGGCCCTGGCATCTAACAGAAATTTTCAAGGAACCAAGGCTATTGTTATTAAAATATGTTGCTCTCTACCCTCAAGTGATAGATCAGTGGCATATTCTTGGATTCACAGAGATAGTATTCTATACAGAGACTCCAGTCCGATATTATGCAAAAAGAGTATTTAAAACACCTAGCTCTAAATGGGATTTCCCTATGAAATTTCACTTCCCTCAGAGCTCTGGGGAGCCTGTAGGAGAAGAGGCAGGAAGAGTGTCATAAGTAGAGAGAAATGAGGACACAAGGAAAACAGTGTCCTGAGAATCAGCCAGATGATGCAGCCAGCCTTGATTAGTCCTGATAAGTTAGGGTCAGATAGATGGGAAAGGAGGAACTCCCCTATCAGGGAACTAGAGAAAGGGCATACGTTTAGAAGAAAGGGGCTGGGTGGGATTGGAAGGAGAAGAGGGAGGGGGCAGTAGTGGAGATACATAGTGAACATCATAAAAAATGAATACACATCATAAAAAATAAATACATAAGAAAAACTATGATCAATGGCACAAAGTTTAGACCACTTCAGGACTGATGACATTTTCTTCGAGGTAGTTTCAGGGTACAGCAAGGATGAACTCAGTTTTCTTTAAGGGAATTGGATTGTGACTCTCATCATTTTCAATGAGAATATGAAAAACACATATTTGAAATGTATTTTAAACAAAAAAAATATTGTGTCACATGGTTATGAATTTGAACCTGGGAGCAATGGAAAAAGAGTGCATTGTATATTATACGATACTCCCACATAATCAGTAAAAATAATATATTGACAATTTATACAATGGCTGTAAAAATGGAGAAAAGATTCCACTGAACAAAAAGTCCTATGTTTAAAGGGTTTGTCTGGAGAATCATTGTGTCTTAGGCATATAGCATGGAGCCAGTTCTTTGTCCTGAAGGCCCAGGTATAATTGTAAATCCTAGAACCAGGGGAGTTCCTCACTCACAACTGAGAAGGACATAGCTTGCTTGAGAGAAAGCCTGAGCAGCCCAACATACCTCAATCTGGGCAGCTGATAGTACACAAACCAGCAATGAAAGTTCCTGTCCAAGAATCTTAGTGTGGAATAATGTCACATATTTCTTTCAAGAGGTTAATAATAAAATCACCTGACATGACAGCAATATGGAATTTTGACATCACAATTGTATTATGATATCACAATACTATTATGACCTCATATGGTATGATTCCAGAGTGGAATTATAACATCACAATAATTATAGAACATAAATATGCAATTATATCATTGCAATGCTATCATGACATCACATTTTGTTATCATATCACAATTGTGTTATGAAATCACAATGCCATTATGTTAACATTGTGGTATGACCTCACAATGGGTTTTTTAATTCACAGTGGCATTATGACCTCAAAATACTATTATATCATCAAAATAATTTTATGGCATCACAATGAGAACATGATATCACAATGGCATTACGACATCACAATAGTATGACATCACAATTCTAAAATGACATCCCAATGGTATTATGACATCACCAAGGTATGATGACATAAGGAAAACTGTTGTCATGATATCTCAATGGTATATGACATCCCAATGACATCCCAATGCTATTGTGACATCACAATGACATCCCAATGCTATTGTGACATCACAATGCTATTATATGATATAGCTTACATAGTTTATAATGATATGATATCGCAATGGTGTTATGACATCACAATAGTATAATGGCTTGACAATGGTATGTTGTAGGTGATTATTTATATTTACTATTGGGTTATCTTTTATTAATGCTTACTGTTAATCCTAAACAGCTGTATAACCAATTCAACACACAGAGACTGGTTTTATTTAATTAACTTAGAACATAATGCTGGTAAATAGTTCCTACCTCCTAAACCTTCAAGCCCTCATTGTTTCCTAACATTTAGATTTTACCTATTTTACTTGCTTTTTGTGAAGTCTTCTAGTTCATTCTCTCCATGCTGGTCCAAGATCACTCCTTCCTCTCTGCTCTCCAAGCTCTATTCCCTCACCCTCTCTACTCACACTCATTTCTTGCCTTCTGGCTTCTCCCATCACCAAACAATGTGGCTACTTGCTTAATTCTGGCCTGTTTACACAAAGTTGAGGCAGGATGCTTAGAATATGAATCATAATGCAATATCCGGATTGAAACCAGAGAGAGGGTGGGAGAAATCAGAATGAAAAAGGGTAAGGTATATACATTTCAAAAGAACATCATACCAACAATGTAATGATAAATCACAATGGTATGATGACATCACTATGCTATTATGACATCACAATGGTATTATTAATTCACAATGCTCTTATGACTTCACCAGGGTCTTATGAGATCACAATGATATTATGACATCGCAATGCGGTTATAAAATCTCAACTTTATTATGACATCTCAATGGTAATTATGTCATCACAATGGTGTTATGACATCTCAGTGCTATTATGACATCACAATAATATTATGACATAACAATGATGTCATTATATCCAATGGTATTATGACAGCACATTGTAATGATATTAAAGTAGAACTTTGATGTCAAATTTCATTATGAACTATAAATGCTATTATGATATGATATAATGGCATTTTGACATCACAATGATAGTATGACATCACGATCATATTATTACATAACAATACTATTAAGACTTGATTGTTGTATGACATACAAATGGAATCTTGACATTACAATGGCATTATAACCTGAAAAAAATAATATTATGACATCACATTGATCATATGACATCACAATTCTTTTATGCTACTATGATACAATAATGCTATTATGACATCTCAATGATATAAAAACATCACAATGGTATGGCATCAAGAGGTATTATTTCATAATGCTATTATGACATCACAATTCTATTAGGACATCACAATACTATGACCTTGAAACACTATTATATCATCATTGTGGTATGGCACCACAGTTGGATTTTTACATCATAATACCATTATGACATCAAAATAGCATTCGTATTATGATATCACAATGCTAATACAACATGGCTATTTTGACATAATAATTTTATTATGATTTCACAGTTTTGTGACATCTCAATCTATTATTAAAACACAATGATATGACATCACAAAGCACTTATGATATCAAAAGGTCAATGTTAATACATCACAATGGTATTATAACATCACAATGGTATTATGACATCACAATGCTATTATGACATCTCAGTGCTATTATAACATCACAATGGTATGACATATCAATGGTATCATGAAATCAATGAAAATACATCACAATACTTTATGACATCTCAATTATATTGTGCTATTACAAATTGTATTATGATATCAGAATGTTTTATGTCATCCAAATGGTGTTATGTCATCTCAATGATGTCATGACATGTCAGTGCTATTATGACTTCACAATGCTATTAGGACATCACACTGCTATTAAGACATCACAATGCTATTATGACTTCATATGATATGATATCACAATGGAATTATAACACCGCAATAATAATAATATAACCTAACAATGCAAATATGACAACTCAATGCTATCCTGACCTCACATGAGTATTATCATGTCACAATGGTATTATGAGATCACAATGCTGTTTTGACAGCATCTCAATGGTATTATAATAACACAGTGGTATTGTGACATCAAAATGCTATAATGACATCATAATGGTATGTCACATCAATGCTATTATGACTTCACAATGTTATGATATCACAATGGTTTTATGACTTCACAATGATATAACAATGCTATTGTGACATCATAAAAGTATTATAATATCACAATGCTATAATTACATTACAAAGATATAACATCACAAAATTATTTTGACATCACAAAATATGATATCACAATTCTATTATAACATCACAATGGTATGAAATTCCAATGGTATTAGGACTTCATAACAGTATTATGACATCAAATACTATTATGACATCACAGTGGTTTTGTTGCAACAGAATGCTATGATGGTATTATGACATCACAATGGTATATTGATATCACATTGATATTATGATGTCATAATGTAGTCATGATTTCATAATGGTATGAGTTCACAATGGTATTAGGACATCACAATGCTATTGCATCACAGTGCTATTATGACATCACAATGCTATTATGACTTCATATTTGTATTATGGATTCACTATGGTATTATGACATAACAATGCTATAATTACATCAAAATGGTATGACATCTCTCTGCTACTATGAAAACAATGTAACATCAAAATGTTATTATGAAATTACAATGCTATGATGACATCACAATGGTATGACATCCCAATTCTATGCTGACATAACCGTGGTATTATTACATTACAATGCTATAATGACACAAAATATTATATGCCTTAACAATGATATTACAAAAAAAAGTTATGATGACATCACAATGCTATGATAACATTACTTCTGTGTTATCACATCTCACTGGTATGATTTCACAATGGTATCATGACATCTCAGTGCTATTATGACTTCACAATGCTATCTGACATCATAGTGCTTTTATGACATCACAATGGAATTATGAATTCACAATGGTATTATGATATTATAATGCTATTATGACTAAACAATGCTATTATGATATCACAATGTATGACAATATCTGTTGAATGTGTTGATTAATATTTACATTTGATATATCTTCTAGTAAAGTTGCTGTTAATCCTATAGAGCTGTATAACCAAATCACCACACAGATTCTGGAAACTCCATACCCTCATAGTTCCCTAACGTTTAGAATTTACCCATTTTACTTACTTTTTTTGTGAAATCTTAGGTCTGGTTAATTCTCCATACATTTCCTAGTTTCCTCCCAGCTCAGCTCTCCTAGCTCTGTACCCCTTTTTCCTCCCAATCATTTCCTGAACTCTGGCTCCTCCCCACTTTCCTAGCCTCTGTCTCCTCTCCGCTCCTTGCTCAACATTGTAACTAGTTGCTTTATTTTGGATGCAAAATAAATTTGAAACAGGATGCAAAGAATAAGTATCACAATGAAATATCCAGATTGAAACCAGAGTGTTTGTGTGTGTGTGTGGGGGGGGGGAATTAGCATTTGCATAAACAAGGTTATGGTGTATATATTTCAAAAGAACATTTTACTAACATTTCCTGCTTTAAGTCCAATAAAAAGCTCCTTTTATTTCAATACAATAGTAATTATGAAATTATGAAAACTGTTAAGTAAAATCTATATGTGCAATGTCCAGTCCATGCGTATTTAGCAATTTAGGAGAATGTATCTGATTGTCCTATCTATCTTAACAAGTTTAGGTTTCTATACCTAAATTAACTTTTATCCTCATTGGTATTATCTTTTTGAAAGTATTTCTTCTAAACAACTTAAGCCTTTTTGTGTGGCACTGTACCTATTTATTTTCAACCCCATCAGAGACTTTAAAAGCAATAAAATTAGTTACTAGTGTAAATAGGAAGTGCATGTTTGCAGCTTCCAAAAATAAAAAAAAAAAAATGACAGAAACAATTTGTTGCCTGAACAGTCACCCATAACTGCAACATTGGAGCATCATCTTTAGCCTTCTGGCTCAGACTATTTGACAGACATATATGTGAAGGAGGAACAATTTAGGACTTGCTTACTGTGATTTGGTGGATTCTGGCAAAGGTATGATATGTCAATGCTATGATGACATCCTAATGTTATGACATCACAATGCTATTATGGCATCACAAAGGTATTATCACATCACAATACAGTAACATTATGACTTAAGTGCAACATTTCAAAGAACCAGAGTTAGTCTGATGGGGAAAGGATAGGAGCTCCACAAGGCCCAAATATATCTGGACACAGGGTCTTTTCTGAGACTGACATTCAACCAAGGACCATGTATGGATACAACCTAGAACCTCAGCTAAGATGTAGCCTGTGGTAGCTCAGTAACCAATTGGTTTCCCAAAGTGAGGGGAACAAGTACTATTTCTAACAAGAGCTCAATGACTGGCTTTTTGGCCTCCCCACTCCCCAAGAGAGGAGCCTTCCTGTTAAGCCACAGACTCTGGGCTTAGCAGCCAGTCCTGAAGATACCTGATAAAACAGGATCAGATGAATGGGGAGTAGGCCCCCCCATCAGTGGACTTGGAAAGGGGCATGGTGAAGATGAGGGAGGGAGGAAGGGACTGGGAGGGAATGAGGAAGTGGGACACGGCTGGGATACAGAGTTAATAAAATGTAACTGATAAGAAAACAGTAAAATTCAAAAAAATGTGCAACATTTCAATGCTATTATGACAAAACAATAATATGACCTATACTGCTATTATGACATCATAATGCTATTTTGATATCACCATGCTATTATGACATCATAATGGAATTTTGACATCATAATTTATTACATCAAAATGTTTTTAAGATATTATGATGGTATTTTGACAATATAAAATAGTATGTCATCACAATGGAATTATGATATCACATGCTATTATGACATCATATGGTATGGTATTACAATGGAATTAGAACATCAAAATAATAATATAACATAACAAGGCAATTCTGACATTACAATGTTATTATGACAGCACAATGTCATGACCTCCAACGTTATAATTTCACAATGGTTTTATGACATCATAATGCTATTATGACTTCACAATGGTATCAGAATATCACAATGCTATTATGACATCTCAAAGTTGTCATGATTTCCCAATGCTTTTATGACATCACAATGCTATTATGGAATCGTAACGCTATTCCAACATAATTGTGGTATGACATCACAATCGAATTTTGAATCACAATTGAATCACCTAAAAATATTATTAAATCAGCACAAAGATATTATGACATCATAAGGATATTATGACATCACAATGGAATTATGACCTCAAAAAACTATTATGACATCACAATGATCTGACATCTCAATGCTATTACAACATCACAATGCTATAATGACCTCACAATGGTATTATGATATCAAAATGATATTATGACATCACAATAGTATAACATACAATACTATTATAACAACACAATGGTATGATATCACAAGTTATTATGACATAGCATTTGTGTCATGATACCTCAATGGCATTATTTTATCCCAATGCATTTATACATCACAATACTATTATGACATCACTCTGCTATTATGTCTTCACTATGATACATCACAATGGTGTTAAGACATCACAATGGCTTAATCGCCTCACAATGGTATTACAACATCATAGTGCTGTGCTGACAACACAAAAGAACTATTTTGGTATCATAGACTTCACAATGGTATCATGATATCACAATTCTATTATTATATCAAAACTTTAATATGACATCACAACTTTATTATGACATCTCAAAGGTTTTCTTTCATCACAATTGTGTATGAAATCTCACTGCTCTTAGGGCATCAGCATGTTATTACATCTCAGTTATATTATGAAATCATAATTGAATTATGATATCACAACTTTATTATAACATGACAAAGGTATTCTGTCATCACAATAGTGTCATGACATCTCAGTGATATTATGACATCACAATGGTGTCATAATTTCACAATGGTATTATGACACACCAATTGTATTATAGCATCACAATGCTATTAGGACATCACAATGGTAATTCAACATGATATTGGTATGTAATCACAATAGAATTTTGACATCACAGTGGTATTATGACCTCAAAATGGTATTATGACATCACAATGGTCTGATATCTCCATGTTTTTATGTCATTACAATGATAGTACATCGCAATGGTGTTATGACATTAAAATGGTATTATGACATCACAAAGGCATTATGACAACTTTATTATGACATCTCAATGGTATTATGTCATCAGAATGGTTTCATGACATCTCAGTGCTATTATGACATCACAATAGTATTAAGACATCAGAGTGGTGTCACGATATCACAATGGTATTATGACACACCAATGGTATTATAACATAACAACACTATTATGACATTACAATGATAGGACATCACATGGTATTATCACATCAAAATGGTTTTACGACATCACAGAGGCATTATGACAGAAATGCTATTATAACATCAAATTGCTATTATGAAATTTCAATGATATTATGAAATAATGGTCTCATGATATCACAATGGAATTATGACATGAGAATGCTATTTCAAAATGATTGTTGTATGAAATCACAATTCAATTTTGAAATCACAATGGTATTATAAGCTCAAAATGTTATGACATCACAATCTTATTATGATATCATGATGGTATTATGAAATCACAATGGTGTTATGACATCAAAATAGTATGACATTCCAAAACAATTATGAAAACATAATGGTATTTTGACATCACAATGATATTATGAGATCACTATGCTATTATGACTTCACAATGGAATGACATTTCAATTCTATTGTGACATCACATTGAAAAGATATCATAATGTTGTTATGATATTCAATGGTATGATATCACAATGGCTTTCTGTCATCAAAATGCTATTATATCAAAATTTTGTTGAAGTCAATTTTTGTGAAGTCAATTGTGATGTCACAATGCTATAATGACATTGAAATGCTATTATGACATCACAATGATATCTTTTTGATACTATCATATCACAATGGTATTATGACATCACAACTTTATTATGACATCTCAATGGTATTATGTCATCGCAAGGGAGTGATCATATATTAGAGCTTTTAAGACATCACAATGGACATAAAAATGGTGTCATGAAATCCCAATGGTATTATGATATCCCAATGCTACTATGACATCACAAAAGTATGACATTCCAATGCTATTATATTATTGCCATGACGTTATATCACAGTGCTCTTATGACACCTAACAGAATTATTACAAGACAATGTTAAGATATCCCAATGCTATAATATTGTTACAATGATATGACATCACAATGGTATTGTAATGTCACAATGTAGTTATGACTTCAAAATGATATTATGACATCATAATGCTATTATGATTTCAAAGTGCTATTATGACATTACAAAAGTATTATAACTTCACAATGGTCTTATGATAGATCAATGCAATCATGACACCATGATATAACACATAACTGCTATTATGACATTACAGTGGTATTATGACTTTACAATGGTACTATGACATCACACTGCTATTATGACTGCACAATTATATTATAACTTTACAATACTGTTAGGATATCACAATTTTATGACATCACACTGGTATTAAGACATCATAATACCATGATGACATCATAATGGTATTATGACATCACAATGCTACAATGACATCACAAAGGTAAGGAATCACAAGGCTATTATGACATCACAAATATATGAACACACAATGCTATGTTGACATCACAATGGTATTAAGACTTCACAATGGTAATATGATATCACCATGTTATTATGACATCACAGTAGTATGACTACATGATTTTGGTATGACACACAGTCGAATTTTGATATCAAAATGATATTGTGACTTCACAATGATATGACTTCCCAATGCTATGTTGACATCACAATGGTATTATTACTTCACAATGGCATTATGATATCAAAATTAATCTTGACATCTCAATGCTATTTTGACATCACAATTCTATTACATGATTGTTTTAAATCATCACAAAGAAATTTTGATTTAAAAATGATACTATGACATCACAAATCTATTTTGATAACACAATACTATTATGACAACACAATGCTATTATGAGCTCAAAATAATATTATGACCATTAATGTACAATAATATTATGATATCACAATGGTTACCTGGCATCACAATGATATTAGCACATCATAATACTATGATAACATCATAATTGTATTATGACATCACAATGGCATTTTGACATATCAATTCTATTATAACATCAAAATGGCATAATGACATTAAAATTCATCATGACATCCCAATGCTATTATGAAACCAAACTGCTATTAAGACATGATGGTTGTATGACATCACAATAGATTTATAACATCACAATGTAATTTTGATATCATAATGGTTTTATGACATCACAATTCTATGATTACTTCACAATGCTATTATGAAATTAACATAGTGTTAATGTCACCACATGGTATTATGATATCCCAGTGCTATTATAACATCATAGTGCTATTATTATGTCACAATGCTATCATGACATCACAATGGTATCATGATATTACAATTTTATTATGGCCTGGAAATAGGATGAAATCACAGTTCATTTAAGACAGCAGAAGGCTATTACAATAGCACAATTGTGTTATAAATTCACAATGCTATGATGACATCACAATGCTATCATGACATCACACAGTTATTTTGACATGACAATGGTATTATGACATCGCAATTGCTTTATGACCTCAGGTTTTTTGACATCACAATGGTATTATGACATCATAATGCTATGTAGGCAACACAGTGGTATTATGACATTACAATGCTATCATGACCTTAAAATAGTATTGTGACATAACAATTTTATTATGACATCCCCATAGTATTATGACATCACAATGATATGACATGACAATGCTATTATGATGTCACAACTATTTTATGAATTCTAAATGTTATGATGCAATCACAATGATATTATGAATTCAAAATCCTATTGTGATATCTCAATGCTATTAGGACATCACAATTATATGAAATCACAGTGCTCTTATGAAATCACAAAAGTATTACGACATCATAATGTTATGACATCCCAATGGTATTATGATTTCACAATGTTATTTTGACATAATACTATGATGACATCACAATGCTCTTATGTCATCACAATGTTATTATGCTATCACAATGGTGTCATGACTTCACAATGCTATGATGCCATTACAATGCTATGAAGATATAACTATGCTATTATGACATCACAATTTTATGATGACATCACAATGGTATTAGAACACAATAGTATAATAAAATCAGAAAGGTTTCATCTCATCACAATGGTATTAGAACACAATGCTGTTATGACTGCAAAATTATATTATGACATCACAATGGTATTATGACCTTACAATGGTAAATCTCAATGCTATTATGACATCACAGTGCTATTATAACCTCAAAGTGGTATAATGATATTACAATGCAATGATGACATTACAATGTTATTACAAAATTTTGTTATGACTTCACAATGCTATTAGGAATACTCTGAGGACATCAATTATCTATTATCATATCACAATGGTATTATGACAACAGAATTCATCAGGACATCTCAAAGTTATGACAACACAATGTTTTTAAGACATGAATGTGGTATGACATCACAATGGAGTGTTTATATCATAATGGAATTATAACATTACAATGCTATGATCACATCACAATGCTATTATGACATAGCAATGTTACTATGACATCACAGTAATATTAGGATATCAAAATGCTATAATATCTTAAAAATATTATGACATCCCAATAGTATTATGACATCCAATGTTTTTTATAACATCCCAATGCTATTATGACATCACAATAAAATGATCACCTCACAATGTATGAAGACATCACAATGATATTATGTGACTAAGTCACATAGTTAAGTCAGTAGTTATATGACTTCAGAATGCTATTATAATATTACAATGCTATTACAATGCTATTATAACATCACGAAGCTATTTTGACACAAGAATGTTCTTACGATAGGACTGTGTTGACATCACAAAGGAATTAGGACATCTCATTGCTATGATTACCTAAGAATGCTATTATGGTTTCACAATGGTGTTCTGACTTCACAATTCTATTATGAAATCACAATGCTTGAGGACATCACAATGTTCTTACTATTATGACACTATGATGCTTTTATGAGATCACAAGGCAATTATGATATCTCAATGATATTATGACATCACAATGATAAAAATCACTATTATTATGACATCACAAAAGTATTTTGTCATCACAATGCTACTATGAATTCACAATGCTATTTTGACATAGTTGTATTATGAAAACACAATGGAATTTTTAAATCAAAAAAGTATTATGACTTCACAACAGTAAGACTTCACAATAATATTAGGACATCCAATGCTATGATGACATCACAATACTATTATGACATCACAATGGCAGCATGGTATCAAAATTCATCACAATATCCGATGCTATTATGATATCACAATGGTTAGGTGCTGATTGGCTGAGAGGGAGAATGATGTCATGAAACAGGTTAAAGCCAGAAAGAGATTCAAGAGTCAGCTATTAAAAGGGCCAAGTCAACAACATGCTTGAGAGAAAGGCTGAGAAGCACTACATGCCTCAATCTGGGCAGCTGAAAGCACACAACCCAGAGATGACAGTTCCTGTGTCCAAGACTCTTAGTTCAGTTAACCCGTCACATATTTTTTTCAAGTGGTCATTAGTAAAGTCCTGAGTCCTTGACATATGATTATTTGTTACATGCATAGATATGTCCTCAGTCAGTGAATTACTTACTGGGAAAACGCTCCCTGAACAAGGCAACTTTTTGAATAAAAAGCTTTAAATTCAGACCTTGCTTATATTTTTACAGAGACTATACATGATGTCAGATCGGCAAGCAGACAACTTGTTGTAGTCCTCAGCAGAACTGAGAGCATTTCATATTGAGCCCCAAGCAGTAGGCAGAGAGGAGACTGAGTGAGACAGAGAGAGAAAGAACTGGAGACAGATAAATAAATAGAGACTAAGACCGACAGAAAAAAAGACATAAACTGAGAGAGACAGAGAGACAGAGACCCATTCTGTCTGTTCACTTAAATTGGCATATCCACCACAAAGCACACCCTCCTAAAATGTATCTCCAATAGGAATTATATTATATAACAAGGCCATACCTCCTAAGCCTTCCCAGACATTTCCTCACTGGGGAGTAAACATGTAAATAGATGAGTTTCAAAGGGACATTTCAATTCAAATCACCAGGAAGTGGAGGAAGATGGAAAGACTTCTAGGCTAAACTGATAGTTTGTCATTTAATACAATGAATACAGTCCCAGCAAATTTCAAGTTCTAAAGAATAGGACTGACAATCTCCTCTGGGGGAAATGTGAATTATTTCCATAATGGAGTATTATTCAACAAAGAAAATGACATCATGATATTTTAAGGCAAATAGATGGAACCAGGAAAAATCATTCTGGGTAAAGTAACTACAATATAGAAATACCAGTATGGCATGTATTTCCTTATTAGGAGGTCTCCTAATAGTGAAGGATAAAGTTCCAATAGACCATCTAATTGTGACCAAACCATTCTTCTACTAGGAGAATTCGTGGCAGTGAATTGGGCTGTTGGGCCAGGGCACTGTACAGAAATTTTCAAGCAACCCTAGCTGTTGTTATTATAATTTGCTGCTCTCTGTCCTCAACTTACTGATCATTGCCATGTCCTTGGAACAAAGAGATGTTTCCTTTTGCATCAAATGGGATTTTATTCAGAGACCCACAGTCCAATATTATGCAAAGAGAGACCTTAAAACACCCAACTCCAAATAGGAATTCCCTATGAAATTCTCCCTCCCCTCAGAGCTCTGGGAAGCCAGCAGGAGAGGCTCTAGGCAGGAAGAGTGTCCTAAGTAGAGGGAATTGAGGCCACAAGGAGAACAATGACCTGAGAATCAGACCAGAGAGGTAGCTGATGCAGCCAGACTTGATGAGACCTGATAAGCTAGGTTCAGATAAAGGACAAGGAGGACATACCCTAAAAGGGCCCTAGAGAATGGTCACAGGGTTAAAAGAAGCAGAGTGGGTGGGACTGTTAGGAGAAGGGGAGGGGACAGCAGAGGTGAAACAAATTGAACAATATATAATAAATAATTATGTAAGAAAAAATGTGATCAAGGTGATGAATTATAGAGCTCTTCAGAACTGATGGCTTTTTCTTGGGGGTGGTAACAGCATGCAGCAATGATGAACTCAGTTTTCTTTAAGGGACTTGGCACTGAGATTCTCAATCATACTTCAATGAGTATATGAACAACACATTCTTCAATTCCTGTATCTTAAAGACAAAAATTTTAGTGTGACACATGAGTAGGAATTTGAACCTGGGAGCAATGGAATGGTAGTTTATTGTATAGTAGATTAATTTCAAACATAATCAATAAAAATTATATGTTTTAAACTTTTACAATGAATTTTAACCTGGATAACAGATTCTGCTAAAAGAGGGCAGAGTTTGACTTTGTAAGGCATTTTGTACAGTAACTCATTATGTAGCAGAGAATCCTAGCCATGAACTAGTGGTTACCCAGTTACCTCAGACCTCATGAGCTCAGGTGACACCTCTGAACAAGCAGTCCTGGCACTAACAGTATGTTCAGAGGGTTTCCCTGGTGGACCACTGCAGGAAATACTTCTGCTCTTGTGTCCTAGGCATATAACAGGGACATATTTCTCTGTCCTGAAGGATTTGTTTGAACTGTAAAAGACAAGGAGAATTGCTCACTCACCACTGAGTAGGACAGAGCGGCCAATCCAGCCAGGTCAACCAAGGCAACCTTGCTCATAGAGAGTTGGCAATTCTAGTGTGGAACAGCAGGTGTCAAATAGTTTATTGCCCCTAAGTTCTTCATTTAAACATCACAGAACTTTCACTGTTTGACCCAAACCAATCCCAGGAATTATCTGCTTTCCTTCTCTTTTCCCTGCTCTAAAGACTAAATACCCTAGGAAACCCCAGGCCCATCCTGCCTATTATATCAATAAGAATGTGAAGGTACATTTATTGAGTATGCTAGTAAATGCTCAGTTCAAAGTCACAACATAGGAAATTTCAGATCCAAGACTACAGGAGGAAAGCACTATTTCATTTTGTACATTCTCTTTAATCCCACATCACTGTTAAGATTCCCTAATTCTTTCATTAGATTCCATGCATTCTGCCCATCAGTTGGCCATAAGTCTCAGCATCTGCTTTGAGAGTCTTCAGGACAGAGGTGTTCAGAGGCCCTGTGTGCATTTTCTCTGTTTTCTCCTTCTTCTGATGTCCATCCTTGTTGCCTTTCAGAATGGGGATTGAGCATTTTAGCCAGAGTCCACCCTCTTGATTTATTTCTTTAGGTGTATATATTTTAGTAGGTTTATCCTATATTAAATGTCTATGTGAGTGAGTATATACCATGTGTGTATTACTGCTTCTGTAATCGCTCACTTCCAGATCCCACCATTTACCTGCATATTTCATGACTTCCTTGATTTTCATTGCTTAATAATATTCCATTGTGTAGATGTTCCACAATTTCTGTATCCATTCTTCGGTTGGGGGACATTTGGATTCTTTCCAGGTTTTGGCTATTGCAAATAAAGGTACTACAAATATGGTTGAACAAATGTCCTTATTGTCTCCTTGAGCTGCTTTTGAATATATGCTTTTGGATCTTGAAGAGGCGATATTCCTAGTTGTCTAATAATGTGCCAGATTGATTACCAGAATGGTTGTACATTCCCACCGGCAATGGTAAAGTTTACATTCCCACAAGCAGTGGAAGAGGGTCCCCTTCTCAATACCTCTCCACCATGTGTTGTCACTTGAGTTTTTTATCTTGGCCTTTCTTTCTGAAGGCCAAGAAAAATCTCAGGGTTGTTTTGATTTGCATTTCCCTGATGGCTAACAATGATGAGCATTTCTTTCTGTATTTCTCTGCCAATTGATATTGCTATATTGAGAATTATCTGTTCATCTCTGTTCCCTATTTTTTAATTGGATTACTTGATTTGTTGCTTTTCAACTCTTGTTCTTTACATATAGCAAATAATAGCCTTCTGTCACATAGAGGGTTGGTAAAGAGATGTAGCCTGTGGTAGCTCAGTAACCAATTGGTTTCCCAAACAAGGACTATTTCTAACAGGAACTCAATGACTGGCTCTTTGGTCTCCTCACCCTCGAAGAGAGGAGCAGTCCTGTTAGGCCACAGAGGAGGGCTTTGTAGCGAGTCCTGAAGATACCTGATAAAACAGGATCAGATGAATGGGGAGGAGGTCCCCCCTATCAGTGGACGTGGAAAGGGGCACGGTGGATTTGAGGGAGGGAGGGAGAGACTGGGAGGGAATGAAGGATCAGGACACAGTTGGGATACAGAGTTAATAAAATGTTACTGATAAAAAAATAATAATAAAAAGAGTCTTTCACAATCTGTAGGCATTTGTTTTGTTTTGATGACAGAGTCCTTAGCTTTAAGAAACTTTTCAGTTTCACAAGTTCCCATTTGCTGATTTTTGCTTTTAGAGCCTATGCTGTTGGTGTTCTGTTCAGGAAATTGTCTCTGTACAAATGAGTTCAAAGCTCTTCTGCACTTTTTCTTCTATCCAATTTAATGTGTCTGGTTTTATGTTGAGGTCTTTGATCAAATTGGACTGTAGTTTTGTGCAGGGTGATAACTATGGATTTATTTGCATTTTTCTATATGTAGACATCAACTTAGACCAGCACCATTTGTTAAAATGCTATATTTTTTCCATTGTGTGTTTTTGGCATCTTTGTCAAAAAACAGGTGTCCATAGTGAGTGTGTTTGCTTCTGGAGCTTCTATTCGGTTCCCTTTATTCATCATTCTGTTTCTTTGCAAGTACTATGCAGTTTTTATTATTATTGCCCTGTAATACAACTTGAGATCAGGAATAGTGCTACCTCCCAAAGATATTTTATTATACATGATTGTTTCAGCAATTCTGGGTTTCTTGTTTTTCCATATGAAGTTGAGGATTTTTCTTTCAGGTCTGTAAAAAAAATGTGTGGTAATTTGATGAGAATTTAATTGAATCTGTAGATTACTTTTGGTAAGATGGACATTTTATTGTGTTAATCCTGCCAAGCCATTAGAATGAAATATCTTTCCAACTTCTGTTATCTTCTTCTAATTCTTTAGAATCTTGAAATTATTTTCATTAAAGACTTTGACTTGTTTGATTAGGATCACATTAACTTATTTCATGTCTTTGACTGAATACATGAACACATCAAAAATATCATTTACTATGACCAAGTAGGCTTCATCCCTGGTATGCAAGCGTAGTTCAATAAACAGAAATCCATCAATATGATCCACTACATTAACATACTGAAAAAAAAAAAAACACCTGATAATCTCCTTAGATTCTGAAAAAGCATTTTAAAAAATCCAACATCCATTCATGTTTAAAGTATTGGAGAGATGACGAATACAAGGCACATATCCAAATAAAATAACGGCCATATACTGCAAACCGATAGCCAACACCAAACTAAACTGAGAGATACTTACATCAAGCCCACTGAAATCTGGGACAAGGAAAGGCTGCCCACTCTTTCCATATGCCTTCAACATAGAACTAGAAGTCTTTGCTAGAGCAATAAGACAATTCAAGGATATCAAGGGGAGAGAAATCAGAAAGAAACATGTCAAAGTATCAGTATTTGCAGATGATATGATAGTATACCAGAGTGACTCAAAAATTCTACCATGGAATTCATACACCTGATAAACACCTTCAACAAAGTGGCCAGATGCAATATTAACTCAAAAAAATCAGTAGCCCTCCTGCATAAAAAAGATAAAATGTTTAAGAAAGAAATTATGGAAACAAATGGAATTATATTTTCTAACAAGGCCATGCCTCCTAACCTTTTTCCTCAATGGGGACTCCACATGTAAATAGAATAGCTTCTAGGGGACATTGCAGTTCAAATCACTAGGAACTGGAAAAAGATGGAGGGACTTTTACACTAAAAGAACATAGTTATACTGATAGTTTGTCATTTAATATAATGGTTAAAGTCCATGCAAATTTTGAGGACTAAAGAACAGGTCTGACAATCACTTTTGGGGAAAATGTGAAATATTTCCATAACAGTATTATTCAGCTAAGAAAAAGTATGATATTTTCAGGGAAATGGATGGAACCAGGAAAAATCATCCTAGGTGAAGTAACTAAAATGCAGAAATACAAATATGGTATGTATTCAATTATTAGGAGGTCTCCTAATAGTGAGAGATAAAGTTGTAAAGTGCCATGTATTGGCACAAATCAATCTTCCACTAGCAGGATTGGGTGGCAGTTAATTGAGTTGTTTGGCCATGGTATCCTATGGAAAATTTCAAGCAAACATGGGTGATTTTTTTTAATGATAGACCAGTGCCTTCAAATGATAGATCAGTGCCATCTTTTTCTATTCACAGAGATGATTCCTTTTTCATCAAATAAGATTGCAAACGGAGACCCACAGTCCGATATTATGCAGAGAGAGACCTTAAAATACCCAATGCTGAATGGGATTTTCCTATGAAATTCTTCCCCTCCTCAGAGCTCTGGGAAGCCTGCAGAATAGGAGGTAGTCAGAGAGTCATAAATAAATGAAATTGAGCACAGAAGGAGAACAATGTGCTGATAATCAGACCACAGAGGAAGATGTTGCAGCCAGCCTTGATGAGATCTGATAAGCTAGGGGTACATGGAAAGGGGAGAAGTACCTATCAGAAAACTACAAAAAAGTCATATTGATAGAAGAAGGAGCCTTGGTGCGACTGGATGTAGGATTGGGCAGCAGAGGGGATACACAGCAAAAAAAAAAATCATTATAAATAATTACATAAGAAAAATTGTGATCAAGGTGATGAATTATAGAGCTCTTCATGGCAAATGGCTTCTTCTTGGGATGTTTACAGTGTCCAACATGGATGACCACTGAGTAGGACACAATAGCCAATCCAGCCAGGTCAGACAAGGCAAACATGCTCATAGAGGGTTGCCAACAATAGTGTGATATATTACTAGCTTTAAATAGTTTGTTGACCCTCAGTTCTCCATTTACATTCAGAGATCTTTCTCTGTTTCAGCCAAACCAGACCCAGGAATTGTCAGGTTTATTTCTATTTCCCTGCTCTTAAAGACTCAATACCTCAGGGAACCCTAGACACTGCCTGCCTATTATATCAATGAATGTAAAGATTGTGAAGTTGGGTATACCAGTAAATGCTCAGTTCAAAGTCACAACATAGGAAATTTGAGATCAGAGACCACAGTAGGAGAGCACCTTATCAATTGGTACAGTCCTCTTAATCCAACATCACATCGAATCTTCAGTACTTAGGAAGCTGTCTAATTCAATAAACATTACAGTTTCATTTCCTACCTGACACTTTCACAGAGATAAAGAGGAGTAAAGGTGTATGATCTGGATAGAAGAATGAGATAAAGGCTTGTTGGGTTTCACAAGAAAAAAATCACATGTACACATGATCAGAGATTCTTGACATTGAGTAAAGTTTGTTTACTCATCTCCATGGAAACCTCAGAATTCTCTCAGGTGTTGATTGGCTGAGAGGGAGAATGATGTCATGAAACAGGTGAAAGCCAGTAAGAGTTTCAGGAGCCAGTTATTAAAAGGGCCAAGTGGACAGCCTGCTTGAGAGAAAGACTGAACAGCCCTACATGCCTCAATCTGGGCATCTGAAAGCACACAACCCAGAGATGACAGTTTCTGTGTCTAAGACTCTTAGTTCAAGAAAAGTGTCACATATTTCTTTCAAGTGGTCTTTATTAAAGTCACTACTCTTTGTCATGGGAGTTTCACATTATAACAGATTCCATTGTTATCTGTTAAATGCACAGATATGTCCTCAGTCAGTGAATTACTTGCTGGAAAAACACTCCCTGCCCAAGGCAAATCTTTGAACAAAAACATTTAATTAGGTCCTTGCTTGTATATTTACAGAGACCTTCCGGGATGTCTCATCTGCAAGCAGTCATCTTGTTACAGTCCTTCAGCAGAACTCAGAGCTTTTCATACTGAACCACAAATGGCAGGCAAAGGAGGGTGACCAAGAAAGCTAGATAGAGAAAGAGGTAGAGAAACAGATTCAGAAATATTAAGACGGAGACCAACTGAAACAAATTGACAGAGAGGAGGGACAGAGATTTTTTTCTGTCTGGTCAGTATTATTGGCATATCAACCTCTAAGCAAACCCTCCTATAATATAACACCAAAAGGAATTACATTTTTAATATTTTTTATTTTAATATTTATTATTTACACTTTATTCACTTTGTATTTTCTCATAAACCATTCCCCCCTCCCCATCCAATCTGAACATCTATTCCCCTTGTCCACGAATGCCCCTCCCCAAGTCCACTGATAGAGGAGATCTTCCTCTCCTTCCTTTTGATCCTAGTCTATCAGGTCTCATCAGTGGTGGGCGCATTTTCTCCCTCTGTAGACTTTTAAGGCTGCTTCCCATCAGGGTGTGGTTTTCAAAGAGCAGGTCAATCACTTCATATCAGAGGCAGTCCCTCTTCCCATTACTATGGAATTCCCTTGTGTTAATATTTTGGAACACAACCTGCTCCTGGGTTACCCAGCAACTTATGATGTCATCATGTGTTGCTGGCCAGATGGCCACACCTGGAAGGCATTGTTACCTTGCCCCTTAAAGGGCCAACTCCGACAATTGGTCTCTCTCTTACTCTTACACTCTCTTACTCTTCTTTCTTACTCTCTCTCTCTCTCTCTCTCTCTCTCTCTCGGGCACACCTTCCCTTTTCTCTCTCTCTCATGTCCTGCTTCCCCTCCCTCCATACCCTCCTAATAAACCTCTTGCAGAGAATATCGGTTGACCAGCCTCATGTTTCTTAATAACTAACATTGGTGCGTTCGCTAGGATAGGACTCTCCTAGCAAAGCTAGGGGCCCTTTTTGGACTCCAGACAGGATGGTTACAACTGATTTTCTCCTAAAATTCTGTACTTTTCTCTCAACTGCCCTAATGCCCGCATGCAACCATTTTCTGGGCTCTTCCTCTCTCCCCAAGCTGGGCCCTCTATCCTGCCACTGATGACAGTGCTCCAATCCAGCACCATGGACAGGGCTCTCTGAACGGTACAGTGATGCAGGTCTGATTCTGGTTGGTGGATGGAGAAGCCCAGGGCAGCCCAGAGGAATGTTGTGAGGCTTCAGGGCATGTTGTGTGCACCAGGGGTGCGTGGTGCTGGGCATTCAGCAGCTGCCTGATCCTGCCGCAGCTGTGCGCCCCTGCCTGCATGGCTACTGACAGCAAGGCCCCATCCCGGCCAGTGGTCCAGAGTCACGGAGACTCACACAAAGCAAAAATCTACTTTGGAAAACTTGGTAAGAAATTTCTAAAAACCAGCAGAGTCGGAAAACTTTTAAATTTCCTAAGGGATCCCTGGCTAGCAACATGTTTATCTTGGGAGGAAATGGGCAGAACTATAACTTAACCATTCACTTAACGTGGCGCAGCCCATCTTAGGTTTAGCCAAACAGGCCCTGCCTCCTGCACGCCCTGCAGGCAGTTGTCTCTCCATGTGCTACCCTGCCCCACAAAGCTGCTTTTCCATGCTTTCTTCTGACTATTTCCAAGCTCTCTTTTCCTGATTTCTATATACTCTACTCGTATATTTTAAATTGCTTTAAATTCCTATCCAATGTTTTATATAATTTTCTCATTGGGTTTGCATTTATAAGTCTTAATCATAATTAACTGTTTATCTTATCTTTTAGACTAGGCCACAACAATGAGCCTCATTTCAAGTTGGTATGGATTTTTATAAAAAGTCAAAGTTACATTTTACTATCTTATGATTCATCCCTGCTTCAAAATAATTTTATGTAATAATAAAATTTCAAAGTTATAAATATCTATTCAAGTTAAGTTGGTTTATGTGTTGCTCAACTTATAAATGTTTGAGGGTCTAAAAAATGTTTTAAGATTGGTAAATGCAAGTTATAAAGGTTACAAGGTCTAAGGTGATTTAAGTTATCTTAAATAGGTAAAAAGGCTTAATATTTCCTCCTGTTGCTATGCTACTGTTGTATTGACTGTCCAGAGTTCTAATCTTTATCAATAGGGTTCTAATTTATTAATCTGACTCTAATACAAAAACATTCCACTATATCATGTACTATTATGGTTCTAATGTCAAGATTATAAGCCTCCATAAGTATGTATGTTTATACTAAAAGAAGATCAAGTGAGTTTCCTTTTTACTTCATAAAAGGCTTTTGCCTTTTCAGAGTTCACCTTAAAAATACTTATGCTATTAACACAAATATGTATGTCTACTGCTTTTTCTACAATGTATATTTCAATGCAGAGTACAATTGTGATACTAACATGTCTAAAGTTTTATTTCCTTCTTAAAACTTAAAAGAAATTCTTGTAAGCTGCAGAAAGTCCACCTATCCACCTCTTAGGTCAATTGGACTCTAGATGAGTACCATACTTACTATCTATCTCAAAATATGGGATTACTACCCTTTTCCTGGTTTTGGGACTTCCTTTCCTGGCTACCAGACTGCTGTCTACTGCATGCAACACTGGCTGGATTGGTGAGTTCTCCTTATTGACAAGCCACTAGATTAGTGAGTTCACTCCATTTTCTCAGCGTAAATGCCTGTCTTGGTAGGGAAGCTTGATTGCAGAGCTCCAGCAACTTCATTACTATATTTTGAGATAGAGGGTTCCCCCCCAGCCATAGCTGTAATTGTCTAGGGTTGACCCTCTATGCTGACCTCCATTTTAGGGCCCCACTCTCCCTTGGGCAATACATCCCCACCCGCTCATGGTTCCTTCTCCCCATTACTCACTCGCTCATGGGAAGGCCTACCACTTGGCAAACCGTCATGCCCTGACCGTGCCCTGCTGTGCACCTGCGCCCCAGTCCCTGGCCAAAAGCTGAGGAGCAATTGGACCAGGTAGTACCCCTTTTGCTGAAAGTCACATCTTGCCATTGGGACACCTCTGGAAGGTCTCTGACTTCTCTGCCCCCAATGGGAGATACCCAGACACCCATTTCTCCAGATAGGATATCCTCTAGAGAATTTTAGGTTTATACACCTAATGCAAGCTGGCACCAGGGCCTTTAAGTTTACACACTTCTGTAACCAAACCTCACCTCAATGACAGATTGAAAACAAAGCCTTTTTTAAATATTGCCAGTGACTGGGTAAATAAAAGTCACCCCAGGTAGACAGAGGTTCCCATGTTCAAGTCCCATTGACCCAAAACTTCTATTCTTGTTTGCTCTCCCAAAAGTTTTCAATGTATACCTACGGAATTTTCTCTATAACCTACTTAAGTTTATCTTTTGCCTATATATGTGTGTCAGTGTCCTGCCAGTCATAGTAGGTATTTCCTATAGCCACAACAGCACCAAAGCAACTATGGATGTTCAACTCTGACCTCACGGACTTCCAACATGCTGCAGGTGTTCAACTCTGACCTCACAGATTTCCAACAAGCTGGACCTGCACCTTCCCTCCCAGCCATGGATGTTCTTGCAGACCCTGGAAAGCATGAAAGCAGCCTATTCTTCCTAGACTTGGCCAACATTTCAGCCTTTTGATCTCCCTGCAGTGCCTCCAGTGTCAGGAGGAAGTAGCCAGAAGAGAATCTGTGCCTGTTATTCACTTGTTGTTAACAAAATGGTGAAATGGTGTGCTTCAGGACAAGGACAAGTGTTCTTGTCAAGTTCTCCCAGTGTTCCCCGGTCCCTACCTGCTGCCTTGCATGGCTGGAAACTCTCTCTACTGACAATCCTCTACCCTAAATTTTTCAGGGCAGAGGCTTCCCTTACTCTTGACCTTGTAATCTGACCATTTTGTTGCTATACTTCTTTCTCAATCTCTTTCCTGACAACCATGAACTGCTTCCAATGAGCCTAATTTATATACTTTAACTTACCTTATAAAAAGCGGCTTAAGCTCCCCATTTTTTTAATTATAGAAAAAGGGAGGAATGTTAGTATTTTGGAACACAACCTGCTCCTGGGTTACCTAGCAACATATGATGTCATCATGTATCACTAGCCAGGTGGCCACACCTGGAAGGTGTGGTTACCTTGCCACTGAAAAGGCCAACCTCGACACATGGTCTCTTTCTTACTATTACACTCTCTTAATCTCCTTTCTTTCTTTCTCTCTCTTTCTCTCTCTCTCTCAGCACTCCTTCTTGTTTCTCTCTTTGTCTTCATGTCCTGCTCCCCCCTCCCTCCACACCCTACTAATAAACCTCTTGCATAGAATATCAGTTGACAAGGCTCATATTTTTTAATTAACTAACATCTTGGAAACTGAACTGCCATGGGATACATCTGTGCAGGGGTTCTAGGTTATCTCCATACATGGTACTTGGTTTGAGTAGGAGTCTCAGGAAAGACCCCTTTGCTCAGATTTTTTGGTTTTGTTGCTCTTCTTGTGGAGGTCCTGCCCTCTCCAGATCATACTATTTCTCACTTCTTTCATTTAATTCCTTGCACTCTCTTTAACAGTTGGCCATAAGTTTCAACATCTGCTTTTTTTAGGTGTTCCACAATTTCTGTATCCATTTTTCAGTTGGGGTACATCTGGAAATTTCCAGGTTCTGGCCAGTACCAATAAAGCCGCTACAAACATGGTTGAGTAAATATCCTTATTTGCTCTTTTGTCCTAGGCATATAGAATGGACCTATTTCTCTCTTCTGAAGGCCCAAGTATAACTGTAAACCCCAGGAAGTGGAAGGTTCCTTACTGACCAATGTGTAGAACACAGCATGCTTTAGAGTAGCAAGCAAGCAGCCCTACTACCCCCATCTGGGCAGCTGATAGCACAAAACCTAGAGATGACAGTTCCTGTTCAACTCTTAGTTCACTAATAGTGTCACATATTTCTTTCAAGAGGTCATTAAAAAATCACCAGGTATAATAGCAGAATGGAGTTTTGACATCACAATGGAATTATGACATCACAATGCTATTATGATATCACAATGCTATTATGACCTCATATTGTATGTTATCACAAAGGAATTATAACATCACAATAATTATATAACTTAATGCAATTTTGACATCACAATGTTATCATATCACAATCATATTATGACATCACAATCCTATTACGATATCATTGTGATTTGAAATCACAGTGAAATTTTGACTTCACAGTGGCATTATGACCTCAAAATACTATTATATCATCACAATGCTTCTTTTTAATTTTATTTTTCTCATTAGTTTCATTTTGTTAACTCTGTGTCCCAGCTGTATCCCACTCCCTCATTCCCTCCCCAACCCCACACTCCCTCCCTGGTCTTCTCCCTGCCCCTTACAAGTCCACTGATAGGGGAGAACCTCCTCCCAATTTATTTGACTGTGTTTTATCAGGTATCTTCAGGGATGGCTGCAAAAATCCTCCTCTGTGGGCGTAACAGGATTGCTCCTCCCCTGGGGGGGGTGCGGAGGTCAAAGAGACTGCCCCTTGAGATCCTGTTAGAAATAGTCCTTGTTCCCCTTACTTTGGAAAACTACTTGGTTACTGATCTACCACGGGTCACATTTGAGCAGAAGTTCTAGGTTATATCCATAGATGGTCCTTGGTTGAGTGTCAGTCTCAGAAAAGACCGTGTGCCTGGATATATTTGGTCCTTGTAGAGCTCCTATCCTTTCCATATCATACTAACATGCTTTTATGATATCTCAATGATATTGTGATATCACAATGGTATTATGGCATCACAATAGTATGACCTCCCAATGCTATGATGACCTCCCAATGTTATTATGACATCAAAACTGTATGATGACATAACAATGTTTTCATGATATCCCAATGGTACATGACATTCCAATGTACTATAGCATCACAATGCTATTATGATATTTCAATGCTATTACAATATCTTTTGATATAAAACCACAATGCTATTATTATATTACAAAGGTATATTGACATCACAATGCTAGACATTGTCATGACAAAGTTATGACATCTAAATTATTATTTCATAAATATTATGATTTTAAAATGTTATTATGACATCACCCTACTATTACATCACAATTTTATTATGCCTTAACAATGAAATTACATCACAATGGTATTATGACTTCACAATGCTATTATGACATCATAATGCTATTATTTCATCATAATTGTATGATATCTCTGTTTTATGTTTCGATTAATATTTACTATTGATAATTTTCTGGTAAAGCTGCTGTTAATCCTATAGAGCTGTATAACAAAATCACCACACAGATTCTGGTCATATTTACTTAACCTAGAACACGATGATGGACAATAGTTACTCCCTCCTAAATCTCCAAGCCCTCATAGTTTCCTAACCATTCAGATTTTATCCATTTTAGTTGCTTTTTTGTGAAATTTTAGATCTAGTTCATTCTCCACATAGTTCTTAATTCCCCTCCCAGCTTGGCTCTTCTATCTCTGACATTGCCCTTTTTTCCTCCTACTCACTTCCTCCCCTCTGACTCCTCCCCTCTTTCCTGTCCTCTGTCTTCTTTCCTGTCCTTGCTCAACTTTGTGGCTAGTTGCTTTAATTTGGCTTGTTTACACCACGTTGAGACAGTATGCATAGAATAAGTATCAAAATTCAATATCCAGATTGAAACCGGAGAGGGGGGGTATCATCATTTGAATGAACAAAGGTAAGGTGTATACATTTCAAAAGAACATTTTCTGCTTTAAGTCCAATAAAGGGCTCCTTTTATTTCAATACAATAATAATTATGAAATTATGAAAACCATTCAGTAAAAGCTACATGTGCAATGTCCAGTCCAAGTGTATTTAGCAACTTAGGAGAAAGTATCCAATTATTGTATCTATCTTGACAAGTTTAGAGTTCTATACTTAAGTTAACTTTTATCTTTATTGGTATTACCTAAATGAAAGGATTTCTTAACTTCTAAACAACTCAAGCTTATTTGTGACACTATAACTATTTGGTCTTCAACCCTATCAGAGACTTGAGAAGGAAATAAAATTAGCTATTTTAATAAATAGGAAGTTCATGTTAGCAGCTTCCAAAAAATAAAAATTGACAGAGACATGGTGCCTGAACAGTCACCCATAACCCTTTATAATGTTGGAGCATCATCTTCAGCCTTCAGGCTGAGAATATTTGACAGACATATATGTGAAAGAGAAAATATTTAGGACTGCTTATCAAGTCTTGGCATAGTCTGGCAAAGGTATGACATTTAATGCTATAATGACATCCCAATATTATGATATCATAATAATATTATGACATCACAATTGTATAACACAACAATGCTATTATGACATGATTGTGGTATGACATCAAAACAGAATTTTGACATCACAAACTGATAACAACATCACAAAACTATTATAATAAGAGTTTCATGACATGACAATGGAACTATGAAGTCACAATGCTATTATGACACAGTAATTCTATTATGCCATCACAAAGGTATGACTTCTCAATGCTGTCACAATGTTATTATGACATCAAAATGCTATAATGACGTCATAATGCTACGATGAAATCATAATGCTGTTATGATATCACAATGCTATTATGATATCAAAATGCCATGAAGATATCACAATGCTGCTAGGAGGTCATAATGCTATGATAACTATGTAAGGGTGTTATAACAAAAAAATAGTGTTATAGCATCACAATGCTATTATGATATCACAAAGGTACTTTCACATCACAATGCTATTATGATATCACAATGTTATTATACTATCACAATGCTTTTGTGACTTCACAGTGCTACTATTACATTACAATGCTAATAAGACGTCACAAAGTTTTTATGATATCACAACACTATTATGACTACACAATGCTCTTATGATATATCAATGCTATTACTACATCACAATGATATGACATAACAAAGTATTAAGACAGCACAAAGGTATTTTGATATCAAAATGCTATTATGACATAACAATGGTGTTATGACATCCTAATGGTGTTAAGACTTAACAATGTTATTATGACATTAAAATGCCATTATGACATCAAAATGGTATTGGTACATCACAATGCTGTAATGGCATCACAGTGATATTATGACCTCAAATTTTATTATAATATCAGTGGCATTATGACATCACAATGGTATTATGACATCACAAATTTATTATGACATCATAATGTTATGACATCACAATTCTATTGTGTCATCACAATCATGTTAAGACTTAAAAACGTATTAAGAAATCACAATCATATGACACTTAAATGCTATTATGACATCACAAAAATATGAAATCACAATGGTATTATGATATTATGACATCACAAAAATATGAAATCACAATGGTATTATGACAACATAGTTCTATGACACCACAATATTATGATGATATAACAGTGCTATTATGACATGATTTTGGTATGATATAACAATAGAATTTTGATATCACAATGTTATGATGATATCACAATGCTATGACATCATAATGCTCTTATTACTGCAAAATTTTTAAAGACATTAGAATGGTATTACAACATCAGAAAGCTATTATGACATCGTAATGCTATGACATCACAATCCTATTATGATGTCTCAATGTTATAATGCCATCACAATGTGATTATGATATCACAAGGGTACTTTTGACAAAACAATCCTATCATAATATCACAATGTTATGACATCCTAATAATGTATTATGATTTCACAATATTATTATAACCTCATAATGCTATTATGACATGACAATGCTATGTTGACATCACAATTTTTTGTTGATATGAAAATAGGATTATGACTTCAAAATTCATCATAATATCCTAATGTTATTATGACATCACAATACTATTATGACATGATTGTGTTATAACATCAAAATGGAATTATGACATTACAAGGATATTATGAAATCACAGCGGTATGATTTATAATGTTATTATCAATCACAGTGTTATAATGACATCAAAATTGTATCATGATATCACCATCACATTACGGAGTCAATAGGTTACTATAACCCCAAAATAACCTCAAAATGCTGTTATGATATTACAGTGCTTTTAAGATATCAAAATGCTATTATGACATTACAATGTTATGATTCCATCACAATGCTATTATGAGATCAATGTGATATGACATTACAATGGAATCTTGACATCACAATGGTATCATGACATTACAATGTTATGATGACAGCAGAATGCTATTATGTCATTATACAATTGTTATAAGCTAGCAATGGTATGACCTCTCAATTCTATTTTGACAAAACAATAGTATTAAGATTTCACAATGCTATTATGATACTACAAAGATATTTTGACATCCCAATGTTATGATGACATCACAATGTTATTATGACATGTTGAGTTATAACATCACAATGTAAATATGACATTACAATGCCGTTATGACTTCACAAGAGTATGAATTCACAATGCCAAATTTTATTATGACATCAGAAAAGCATCATAACATCAACATTCATCATGTCATCCTTATGCTAATATGACATCACCATGCTATTATAACATGATTGTGCTATGACATCGTACTGGAATTTGGACATCACAATGACATTATGATATCACAAGGCTGCGATGTCATCCTGATATTATGACACCACAATGCTATTATGACATAAAAACCTATTATGACATCAAAATGGTATAAAATCTAAATGCTATTATGACATCATAATGATATGACATCACAATGTTATGGCATCATAATGCTCTTATGACATGACAATACTATTATGATATCACAAAACTATAATAACATCACAATATTATGATGACTTCACATTCCTATTATGACATGATTGTTTTATGACATTAAAATGAGTTATGACATTACAATGCTATTAAGACTGAACAACGGTTTGACCTCCCCCCACCAGCATGGAGAGTAGCTGCAAACCCAGCTCTCAGGCACGGACAGAACTGTGCGCCCAAGTGCAAGAGAATCTGGGTGTCTCTGTCCGGTGAGGGCCTCACAGGAAAGGAGGGAAACAGTGCTGACTAGAGACACCCAGGCTTTGCATGGGGATGGTCTCACAGACCAGTGCATACAAGCTGCCATCGCTGATCTGGGCTGAAGAAACAAAAAGCAACCAAGTACACAACCTTATGACCACAGCCAACATCAAAATCAAAGGATCTAACTACCACTGGTCATTAATCTCTCTCAACATCAATGGATTCAACTCTCCAATAAAAAGACAAAGACTAACACAATGGATGTATAAACAAAACCCAGCAAACTGTTGCATACAAGAAACACACCTAAGTCACAAACATAGATATTATCTGAGGGTAAAGGTTTGGAAGACGGCATTCCAAGCAAATGGACCCAAGAAGTAAGCAGGAGTAGCCATTCTAATATATGATAAAATAGACTTTCAACCAAAATTAATAAAAAGAGATGGGGAAGGACAGTTAATACTCATCAAGGGAAAATTACACCAAGAAGACATCACAATTCTGAACATCTATGCCCCAAATACAAGGACACACACATTTATAAAACAAACATTGGTAAAACTTAAAATACACATAGATCTCCACACTTTAATGGTTGGATACTTCAACACCCCACTCTCAACAAAGGACAGGTCAACAAAACAGGAATTAAACAAAGAAACAATGTCTCTAACAGAGGTCATGAATCAAATGGAGTTAACAGACATTTACAGAACTTTACACATAAACACAAAAGAATTTATGTTCTTCTCAGTACCTCATGGAACATTCTCCAAAATAGACCATATAATTGGTCACAAAGTAAGCCTCAACAGATACAAGAAGATTGAAATAATTCCTTGTATCCTGTCTGATCACCATGGAATAAAGCTAGACTTCAACAACAACAGAAATAGCAAAAACCCTACACACATATGGAAATTGAACAACTTCTTACTAAATGAATGCTGGGTCAGAAAAGACATAAAAAAAGATATTCAAGTCATCCTAAAAGTCAAAGAAAATGAAGACACAACATACCCAAACTGCTGGGACATAATGAAAGCAGTGCTAAGAGGAAATTTCATAGCACTATGTTCCTAAAGAAGAAATTCAAGCAATTTAATGTTTCACTTAAAAAAACCCTAGAAAAAGAAGAAGTAGACATACCAAAAAGTTCTATGTAGACAGCTAGAAATAATCAAACTCAGGGCTGAAATCAATTAGAAACAAATAAAACAGTTCAAAGAATCAATGAAACCAATAGCTGGTTCTTTGAAAAAATCAAGGAGAAAGACAAACCCTTAGCCACGCTAACTAAAAGACTGAGAGGCACCACCCAAGTAAACAAAGTCAGAAATGAAAAGGGAGACATAATGACAGACAATGAGGAAATCCAAACAATCATTAGGACTTACTTTAAAAGTCAATATGCCAAAAAGTTTGAAAATCTAAAGGAAATGGACAATTTTCTTGATTGATTCGACTTACCAAAGCTGAATCAGGACCAGTTAAATCAATTAAATACTCCTATATCCCCCAGGAAAATAGAAGTGGTCATTGAAAGTCTTCCATCCAAAAAAAAAAAAAAAAGAAGAAGAAGAAGAAGAAGAAAGAAAAAAAAAAAAAAAAAAAAAAGCCCGGGACCAGATGGTTTCAGTGCAGAATTCAACCAGACCTTGAAAGAAGACTAACTCCAATTCTCTTCAAACTATTCCACAAAATGGAAACAACACCAACACTACCAAACTCATTCTATGAAGCCACAGTCAAATTGGTATCTAAACAACACAAAGGCCCAACAAAAAAAGAGAATTTCAGGCCAATCTCCCTCATGAACATTGATGCAAAAATAATCAACAAAATACTTGCAAACCGAATACAAGAACACAACAAAGATATCATCCACTATGACGAAGTAGGCTTTATCCCAGGTATGCAGCGGTGGTTCAATATATGGGAATCCATCAACATAATCCACCATATTAACAAACTGAAAAAAAAAAACCACATGATAATCTCTCTAGATGCTGAAAAAGCATTTGCCAAAATTCAACATCCATTTATGTTTAAAATATTGGCGAGATCAGGGATACAAGGCACATATATAAACATAGTAAAATTGATATACAGCAAGCCTATAGCCAACATCAAACTGAATGGAGAAAAACTTAAAGCAATCCCATTGAAATAAGGGACAAGAGAAGGCTGGCCACTCTATCCATATCTCTTCAACATAATGTTGGAATTTCTTGCTAGAGCAATAAGACAGTTGAAGGAGATCAAGTGGATACAGATTGAAAAGGAAGAAGTCAAATTATCACTATTTGATGATGTGATAGTATACATGAGTGACCCCAAAAACTGTATCAGGGAACTCCGAGACCTGATGAAAAACTTCAGCAAAGTGGCTGGATACAAAATTAACTCAAAAATGTAAGTAGCCTTACTTTATAGAAAAGACAAAAGGGCTGAGACAGAAATTAGGGAAACAACACCCTTCTCAATAGCCACAAATGACATAAAGTACCTTGGTGTAACTCTAACCAAGCAAGTCAAAGACTTGTATGAAAAAAAAATTCAAGTCTCTGAAGAAAGAATTAGAAGAAGATATCAGAAGATGGAAAGATCTCCCATGCTCATGGCTTGGCAGGATTAACATAGTAAAAATGGCCATCTTATCAAACGCAATCTACAGATTCAATGCAATTCCCATCACATTACCAATGCAATTCTTTAAGACCCGAAAAGAAAAATTCTCAACTTCACATGGAATAACAAGAAACCCAGAATTGCTAAAACAATCCTCTACAATAAGAGATCTTCTAGAGTTATCTCCATCCAGAAGATGTACTATAGAGCAACAGTAATAAAAATGCATGGTACTACCTTAAAAACAGACTTGTTTCTATCAAAGGAACCAAACAGAAGATCCAGAAATGAACCCACATACTTATGTACAACTGATCTTTGACAAAGCGCCAAAACAATACAATGGAAAAAAGATAGCGTCTTCAACAAATGGTGCTGGTCTACTGGATGTCTACATGTAGAAAAATGCAAATAGATCCATATTTATCACACTACACAATACTAAAGTCCAAGAGGATCAAAGACCTCAACATAAAACCAGATATTAATCGTTTGGAAGAAAAAGTGGGGAATACCCTAGAACTCATTGGCACAGGAAACAACTTCCTGAACAGAACACCAACAGTACAGGCTCTAAGAGCAACAATCAATAAATGGAACCTCATGAAATTGAAAAGCTTCTGTAAAGCAAAGGACACTGTCATCAAAACAAAACGACTGCCTACAGATTGGAAAAGAATCTTCACCAACCCTTTATCTGACAGAGGAATAATATACAGTATATATAAAGAAATAAAGAAGCTGAAAAGCAGCAAACCAATAAATCCAATTAAAAAATGTGGAACAGAGCTCAACAGAGAACTCTCTGTAGAGGAATATTGAATCACAGAGAAACACGTAAAGAAATGCTCAATGTCATTGGCTATTAGGGAAATGCAAATCAAAAGGACCCTGTGGTTTCATCTTATACCCATCATAATGGCCAAGATGAACAACTCAATTAACAACACATACTGGAGTGGTTGCGTAGAAAGGGAACCCTCCTCCACTGCTGGTGGGAAAGTAAACTTGTACAACCACTCTGGAAATCAATCTAGTGCTTTCTCAGACAACTAGGAATAGTGCTTCTTCAAGATCCAGCCATACAACTCCTAGGCATATATCCAAAAGAGACTCAAGTACACAATAAGGAATTTGCTCAACCATGTTTGTAGCAGCTCTATTTGTAATAGCCAGAACCTGGAATGAGCCTAGGTGTCCCTTAACTGAAGAATGGATGCAGAAATTGTGGTACATCTACACGATGAAGTATTACTCTACAAAAATGAGGAAATAATGAAATTATCAGGTAAATGATGGGACCTGGAAAGGATCACCCTGAGTGAGCTATCCCAGAAGCAGAAAGACACACATGGTATATACTACCTCATATAGACATATAACATAGGATAAACCTACTAAATCTGTACATCTACAGAATCTAATCATGAGAGAAGACCCTGACTAAAACGCTCAATCCCATCCTGAAAGGCAAAGAGGATGGACATTAGAAGAAGAAGAAGACAACAGGAAACAATCTAGGGACCTTCCACAGAGGGCCTCTGAAAGCCTCTGCCCTTCAGACTATCAAAATAGATGCTGAGACTTATGGGCAGAGTGCATGGAATCTTATGTAGGATGTGGGAAATAATAAGAGCGGGAGATGATGGGAACCCTACAAGGAGAGCAACAGAACCAGAAAATTTGAACACAGGGAATTTCCCAGAGACTCATACTCCAACCAAGGACTATTCATGGAGATAATTTAGAACCCCTCCACAAATGTATCCCATGCAGTTTAGTGTTCAAGTGGATTACATAGTAATGGGAAGAGTGATTGCCTCTGACATAATCTGATTGGCTCTTTGATCACCTCCCCCTAATGGGGGAGCAGCCTTAACCAGGCCACAGAAGATGACAATGCAGCCACTCCTGTTGAGATATGATAGACTAAGATCAGAATGAAGAGAGGAGGGTCACCCCTATCAATGGACTTGGGAAGGGAAATGCGTGCAGAATTGGGAGAGAGGGTGGGGTTGGGAGGGGAGGAAAGAGGGGTTTATGGGGGATAAAAAGTAAATACATTGTAATTAATAATAAATAAATAAATAAATAAATAAATAAATAAAAAAGACTAAACAATGGTTTGATTTTACAAAGATATTAGGCCATATCAATGCTATGATGACATCACAATGCTATTATTTTATCACTATGGTTTTATGACTACACAAAGCTATTATGATATAACAGTGGTATAATGACTTCATAATGTTATTATGACATGACCATGCTATTATGACCTCACAAAGCCTTAATCACATTGCAATGGTATTAGTACATGGCAATGCTTGTTGACATCACAAGGCTAGTATGATATCACTAAGCTATTTTGACATGGCAATGATATGAATTCTTAATGCTATTATGACTTCATAATGCTATTAAAAATCACAATTATGTTATTTCATCACAATGGCATTATGACATCTAAATTCATCATAACATTCCAATGAAGTTATGAGATCACAGTGCTATTAAGACATGTTTGTGATATGACATCACATTGGAGTTTTGATATCACAATTGTCATCACAATTCTATAAATATATTACAATGCTCTTATGATATCACAATGGTATAATGATATCACAATGCTATTATTACTTCAAAATGATGTCATGACATCACAATGTAATTATTACATCACAATGTTATTATAACTCACATTGAGACACCAATGGTTTTAGGACATCACAATGTCATTATGATATCACAATGCTATAATGACATCATAAACCTATAAGGACATCAGAATACTATGATGATAATACAATAGTATCATGAAATCAAAATTTGTCATGACATTGCAATGCTATTAGGACATTCCAATGCTATTATCATACCACAATGCTATTATGATATGACAATGCTATTATGACATAAAAACATATTATGACATCAAAATGGTATATAATCTAAATGCTATTATGGCATCATAATGATATGACATCACAATGTTATTATGACATCATAATGCTCTTATGACATGGCAATGCTATTATGACATCACAATGTTATGATTAAATCACAATGCTATTACCTGATGAATGTGGTATGACATCACAATGGAATTATGACATTACAATGCTATTATGACTTTACAAAGGTGTGACTTTACAATGATATTAGGACATCTCAATATTTTGAATACTTCAGAATTCAATGATTTTGTCACAACGTAATTCTGACATTACAAGGACATTATGACATCACAAACATTTATGACACCACAATGGTGTTATGATTTCACAATGTTATGATGATATCACAGTGGTACTATAACAGAGCAATGGGATTATATATCACAATGCTATTATATCTTCACAAAGCCATAGTGATATCTCAATGTTATTTACGATACCACTATGATAAGAAATCGCAATGCTATTATGGCATCACAATGTTATGACACCACAATGGTATTATGATTTCACAAATTACATCACAATGTTATGATGACATCACAATGCTATTAAGCCATGATTGGGTTATGACATCACAATGCAATTATGATATTACAATACTATTATGACATGATTGTAGTTTGACAACAAAATGGAATTTTGACATCACAATGAAATTATGACATCACAGTGCTATTATGACAGCATAATATGACAACATCACAATGATGTTATGACATCACAATGCTTTTATGACCGCCAAATGATATTATGATATCACAATGCTATTATGATATCACAATTATGTCATGACATCACAATGTTATTATTTATGGTAATGGTATGACATCTCAATGCTGTAATGACATCATGATATGATATCACAATGATATTAAGACATCAGAATGCTATTATGATTTCACAATGCTATTAAGATATCTCAATGCTATTACAACACCAAAGTGATATGTTGTCTCAATGATATTTCGACATCAAATGGTATTATACATGATTGTGATATGACATCACAACGGAATTATGACATTACAATGCTTTACAGCTGTATGAATTTACAACGATATTAGGACATGTCAATGCTATGATAATATCACTAGGGTATTATGACTTAAATAACAAATTATGATATCACAACACTATGATATCTAAATGCTATTATGACATCACAATAATATAATATTACAATTGTGTTTTGACATCACAAAATTATTATGACTTCACAATGTTATTAAAATATCTCAATACTATTAAGACATTACAATTATATGATATCATAATGCCATCAAGACATCACAATGTTATTACTACAAGTTGTGATATCACATCACAATGGAATTATTACATTACAAAACTATTATGATTTTATAATGGTATGACTTTACAATGATTTTAGGACATCTCATTGCTATTAATACGTCACAGTGCTTTTATGCTATCACAATGGTGTTCTGACTTCAAAATGCTATTATGATATTACAATGCTACTATGACATCACAATAGTATTATGACTTCACAATGGTATTTTGACATCACCATGCTATTTCACATTGGTATTACAACATGATTGTGGTGGTGACATCACAATGGAATTTGGATATCAAAATGCTATAATGACATCCCAACACTATAACTTCACAAAGCTATGATGACATCAGCACGCTATTGTGAACATCACAATGTCATCCTGACATCACAATTGTATCATGATATCAAAATTCATCATGACATCCTAATGCTATTTTGATATTACAATACTATTACGACATGATTATTGTATGATATCACAAAAAATTTTGACATGATAATGCTATTTTGACATCAGAATGCTATTATGATATCACAATGCTATTATGGCATCACAATAAAATAAAGACCATAAAATGGTATGATGTAATTGTCAGATGACATCACAATGGAATTTTGACATGACAATGTTATGACATCAAAATGATATGACATCACAATGGTATTATGAGTTCACAATGTTATAATGACATCACAATTTTATAACATCACAATGCTATTATGGCTTCACAATGCTATTTTGATATCTCAATGCTAGTATGACATAAGAATGATATGAAATCACAATGAAAATATGACATCACAATGGTATTTTGACATCACAATGCTATTATTACCTCAAAATGGTATTATTACATTACTATGCTACTATGATTTCACAACAATATGACTTTACATATTAGGACATGATAATATTATGATGACATCACAATTCTATTACAGTTGTTTTATGATTTCACAATGCTATTATAACTTCACAATACTCTTATGATTTCTCAATACTCTTATGACATCACAATGATATGGATGAACAATTATATGGTATCACATCACAAAAGTATTTTGACATCCAAATGCTATTATGACATCACAATGTTGTAAAATCCTGACAGTATTATGATTTCACAATAATAATATGACTTCAAAATGCTATTATGACATTACAATGCTTTTATGACAATACAATGCTTTTATGACATCACAATGCTATTATGACATTACAATGTTATGATGACATCACAATGCTCTTACATGATTGAGTTATGACATCACAATGGTATTATGACATTACAATGCTATTAAGAGTTCACAACGCTATGACTTTATAATTATAATAGGATAGCTCAATGCTATGATGACATCACAATGCTCTTATGTTATCAGAAACTTGTTATGACTTCACAATGCTATTATGACATCACAAATGCATCATGACAATCCAATGCTATTATGAAAGTATGATTCTATTAAGACAAGATTGTGGTATGACATTACAATGGAATTTTGATATCACAATGATATTATGCTATCACAATGGTTTTATCATCTCACAATGCACTTATTACATCACAACGTTTAGATGCGGATTGGCTGAGATGGAGAATGAAGTCATGAAACATTTTAAAGCCAGTAAGACTTTCAGGAGCTAGTTATTAAAAGGGCCAAGTGGACAGCCTACTTGAGAGAAAGGTTGAGCATGCCTCAAGCTGGGCATCTGAAAACACAACCCAGAGTTTTGGTCCTGTGTCCAAAACTCATTGCTCAGTTAAGTTTTCACATATTTCTTTCGAGTGGTCATTAATAAAGTCACATTTCCATAACATGAGACTCTCATATTATCACAGATACTATTATTATTTGTTAGACATGTTAAAGCCAGTAAGAATTTCAGGAGCCAGTTATTAAAAAGGCCAAGTGGACAGCCTGCTTGAGAGAAAGGCTTATTAGCCATACATGCCAGAGTTTGAAAGCACACAACACAGAGATAACAGCTCATAGTTCAGATCAGCTGTCACATATTTCTTTCAAGTGGTTATTAATAAAGTAACTTATCCTTGACATATGACTCTTATATTATCACAGTTTCCATTACTATTTGTTAAATGCACAAATACGTCTTCAGTCAGTGAATTAGTTCTTGGGAAAATGCTCCCTTACAAGGAAACTCTTTGAACAAAAAGCATTTAATTGGGACCACTGCTTATATTTTTAGAGACTATCTATGATATCACATTAGCAAGCTGACAATTTGTTGTAGTCCTTCAGCAGAACTGAGAGCTTTTGATACTTAACCACAAGTGGCAGGCAGAGGGAGAAAGAGCTAGAGAGACAGGTTCAGAAATAGACAGAGGTCTTCAGAAACAAAGATGAAAAATGACAGAGACAGAGAGACAAAGACTCCATTCTCTCTGTTCATTTTTATTGGTATATCAACCACAAAGCACACCCTCCTATAATATAACTCCTATAGGAATTATATTATCTAACAAGGTCATACCTGCTAACCCTTCCCAGACATTTCCTCACTTGGGATTCAAAATATAAATAGAAGAGCTTCAAGGGAATCCTGCAGTTAAAATCACCAGGAAGTGGAAAAAGATGGAAGGACTTCAAGGACTAAAGAATAGGACTGATGATCTCCTTTGGAGAAAATGTGGAATATTTCCATAATGGAATATTATTCAGTTATGAAAATGACAACCTGATATTTTCAGGCAATCATGTGGAACCAGGAAAACTCATCCTGGGAGAAGTAACTACAATGAAAAAGACAAATACGGTATGTGTTCACTTATTAGAAGGTCTCCTAATAGTGGGAGGATAAATTACAATATACCATATAATTTGACCAAACCAGTCTTATTCTAGAAATATTGGGTGGCAGTGCGAGGGTATCCTACAGAAATTTTCAGGCAGCTCAGGTTGTTTATATTAAAATATGCTGCTCTTTGCCCTCAACTGAAAGATAATTGCCATTTTCTTCTATCCACAGAGATGCTACTTTTTACATCAAATGCGATTACAGACAGAATTTCCATATGAAATTCTTACTCCCCGCAAGCTCTGTGTAGCCTGTAGGAGAGGATGCAGAAAGAGTGTTAGATAAAGGGAATTGAGTATACATAGAGAAAAATGCTGTGAAATTCAAGCCACAGATGAAGCTAGCCTTGATGCGACCTGATAAGCTAGGTTCAGATGGAAGGGTGATGAGGGCCTTCCCTACAGGGAACTAGAGAAAGGCATAGGGGCAGATGAAGGAGGTTTGGGGAGGGCAAAAGGAGAAGTGGAGTGGGCAGAAGAGGGGATACAAAATGAACGAATTGTAATAAATAAATAGGTAAGAAAAACTGTAACCCAGGTGATGAAGTATAGAGCTCTTCAGTACTGATAGCTAAAAAGGATTAACTCAGTTTTCTTTAAGGGACATGACACCGAGACTCTGATCATGTTCCAATGAAGAGAAGAATAACACATACTTCAATTGGAGTATTTTAAAGGAAAAAAAAATATTGTGACACATGGGTAGGAATATGAACCTAGGAGCAATGGAAAAGGAGTTTAATGTATATTATATAAATTCCCACATAATTAGAAAATAATATGTTGACAACTTTTACAATGAATGTTAAAATGGAGAAAAGATTCTGCTACTGGAGTACAGAATTTAACTTTGTAAGCCATGCTTTCCAGGATCTCATTATGTATCAGGGAATCCTAGCCATGAACTACTGTTTACCCAGCTACTTCAGACACCATGAGCTCAGGTGGTACTTCTGAATGAGAAGTCCTGGCACTAACATTACATTTATAAGGTTTGTCTTGAGGAACACAGCAAGAAACAGAGCTGCTCTTGTGTTCATGCATAACAGGGAACCATTTATCTATTCTGAAGGACCAGTTTGAACTCTAAACCCCAGGACCAGGATGGTTTCTCACTGATCACTGGACACAGCTGCCAATCCAGGCAAGTCACCCAAGGCAACCCTGCTCATAGCAGGTTGGCAAAACTATTGTGGAAAATCACCAGCTGTCAAAGTGTTTATTGCCCCTCAGTTCTCTTTTTACACTCACCCATCTTTCTCTGTTTCACCCAAACCAGTCTCAGGAATTGTCTGGTTTTCTTCTATTCTCCCTGTTCTTAAAGACTCAATATCCTGGGTAACCCTACACCCTGCCTATTATATCAATAAGAATGTAAAGGTATATTTATTGAGTACAAGAGTAACTGCTCAGTTCAAAGTCAAAACCTATGGAATTTCAGATCCAAGACCACAGTTCAAGACCACCTTGTCATTCAGTGTGTTCCCCTTAACTCACATCACTTTGAGGCTTCCCTACTTAGGAAGCTGTCCAGTTAAATAAACATTAAAGTTACATTTCCTACCAGATATTTTGACAGAGATAATCAGTATTAAAATTGTGCGATCTGGATAAAGAGATGAGATAAAGGCTCTTTTATCTCATTTTTTGGGTTTCAAAAGAAAATGTCATGTGTGCACAGGAACAGAAACACTGGATATTGAGGAAAGTTTGTTTTTCTTATCTCGATGAAAATCTCAAGATTGTCTCAGGTGCTGATTTGCTGAGAGGGAGAATAATGTCATGAAACAGGTGAAAGCCAGTAAGAGTTATTAAAAGGGCCAAGTGGAAAGCCTGCTTGAGAGAAAGGCTGAGCAGCCCTACAGGCTCCAATTTGGGCAGCTGAACTCACACAATCCAGAGATGACAGTTCTTTGTTCAAGACTCTTAGTTCAGGGAAGCTTTCACATAGTTTTTTCAAGTAGATATTAATAGTCACCTGTCCTTGACATGTGAGTTTCACATTATCACAGATTCAATTATTATTTTTCAAATGCACAGATATGTCCTCAATCAGTGAATTACTTACTTTTAAAACACTCCCTGACCAAAACATATCTTTGAACAAAGTGTTTAATTGTTACCTTGCTTATATTTTTACAGATACCATCTAAGATGGTCAGCAATCAGTCACCTTGTGGTAGTCAGCAGAACTGAGAGCTTTTCATACTCAACCACAAGTGACAGCCAGAGAGAGGCTGACAAAGAAAGATAGAGAAACAGATTCAGAAATAGACAGACTGAGACTGACAGAAACAAAGATATAAATTGACAGAGACAGAGACTCCATTCTGTCTGGTAACCTTTATTGGCATCTCCACCTCCAAACACAAACTCCTATAATATAACATCAAAAGGAAATATATTTTTTTAACATTTTTGTTTTAGTTTTCATTAATTACACTTTACTCACCTTCTTTGACCCTATAAATTCTTCTCTCCTCCCCTCATAATTCCACCATCCCTCCCACTTGTCCACTCATGCCCCTCCCTAAGTCCACTGATAGGGGAGGTCTTCCTCTTCACCTCTCTAATCCTAGTCTATCAGATCTCATCAGGAGTGGCTCCATTGTCTACCTCTGTGGCCTGGTAAGGCTGTTCCCACATCAGAGTAAGGTGGTCAAACAATAGGCCAATCAGTTCATGTCAGAGGCAGTCCCTCTTTCCATTACTATGGAACCCCCTTGGACACTAAATTACCACAGGCTACATCTGTGCAGGGGTTCTAGGTTATCTTCATGCATGGTACTTGGTTGGTGTAAGAGTCTCTGGAAAGATACTCGTGCTCAGAATTTTTGGTTCTCTTGCTCTCCTTGTGGAGCTCCTATCTTCTACAGAGTAGTTTCCCAGTTCTTTCTTTTGATTCCATGCACTCTGCTCAACAGTTAGCCATAATTCTCAGCATCTGATTTGATAGTCTGCAGGGCAGAGCCTTTCAGAGGCCCTCTGTGCCTGGCTCCTACTTGTTCCCTGTTTTCTCTTTCTTCTGGTGTCCATCCTCTTTGTCTTTGGGTATGGGGATTAAGCCTTTTAACCTGAGTCCTCCCTCCTGATTAGTTTCTTTAGGTGTACAGATTTTAGCAGGTTTATCCTATATTATGTGTCTACATGAATGAATATATACCATGTATGTCTTTTTGCTTCTGGAATAGTGTACTTCCAGTTCCTACCATTTACATGCAAATTTCATGATTTCCTTGTTTTTTATTGTTGATTAATATTCCATTATGTAGATGTACCACAATTTCTGTGTCCATTCTTCAGTTGGGGGCATCTGGGTTGTTTCCAGCTTCTGGCTCTTACAAATGAAGCTGCTGCAAACATGGTTGAGAAAATGTCCTTATTGTGTACTTGAGCATATTTTGGATATATGCCTAGGTGTGATATGGCTGTATCTTGAGTTAGTGATATTCCTAGTTATCTGAGATAGTGCAGGATTGATTTCAGAGTGGTTGTACATGTTTATTTCCCCACTAGCAGGGAAGGAAGTTTCTATTCTGACCATACCAAAGCTATCAGCCACAATTTTTCACCATTAAAGAGCATAAGAAAACATTTTGCAATGAAGAATCACCACCTTTTTAAATGAAGTACAACATATTTTAAATACAGTTCTTTCTCAAATTGTATTAACTCTCTGACTTTTATACATACATACACTAACCTTCTGCAACATTCTATATATCTTCAGGTTCCTAGCTTCATTCTTCTCACTTAACCAGTCATTCCTACTTTAGACAAGCTATTCTTTCCTTTAATATCTCTTGCTCTCTCTCTCTTGGTTTTTAGAAAATATAAAAACTCTCATCAAAATCCTTTTCATCCTGACATGTTCCTGCTGGAGTCCAGTGTCCATGATTTGCTTTTTATAGGCAAAACAAAAACAGGTTACATTAATACAAAAAGAAGTTCTGAAACTGCCAAATTACTTCCCTGTAGCAGATATGGTGGTTCAAGGTCACAAAAACAAACAATAAGGAACTTAGAAAAATTTTAAGGAACTTGGTAAAACTTCCTCTTTTTTGTTTCAATGTGAAGACAAGGGTGGAAACATGTTTTCTGATAAACAAAGCAGCTTAACATGCAAGCAGCTCTCTGAATGAAACACTGAAAACTGCAATTTTCTCAATTTGCTCAAACCATATGGCTAGGTGTCATTTCGTAAAATGAATAAAATAAATGCCAAAGGGTTTTTGTTTGTTTGTTTGTTTGTTTTCTGTTTTTTTTCTCCCCCAAAGGATTGAGAAACAGTTTCAATTTTTTGTTTTGTTTTGTTTTGTTAGACTACCCAAGATCATTGTCTAAAATGCCTGGTAAACTTTAAATGTTGTATAGCCTTAAACATTTAAACATTTTTTAAAATTTGTTTTTGCATTATCAAAGTAAAGCACCTCTTTGTAGGAAAAAAATACATAGCATAACCATAATAGAAAGTATAACCATAATTTTAAAGTTCAAAACCAGAATTTATAACCAGAATTCACCTGTGAAAACAATCAAACCTTTAAAACCAATACCAATTTAAAATAAAATTTAAATTTTTATTCTGAAATGAAATAAAAATTATTTGACTAAGAGGTTCTGTAATCCTTTTTTTTTTTTCTGACCGACATCACGTGACAATCTAAAGATGGCGGTTACATCATAGCCCACATGGCAATCTCAAGATGGCTTGGAGGCACAAAACAAACCATGTGACTACCTACATTGTTGATATTTAAACATGTATTTATAGACAAAACTGTTTTTACTCCATCTAAAACAGGTGGTGGGCTTCCACATCCACTAAAACTGAGAGTTGGGATTCCTTATCCTTCCCAGGCCCAGGGACTTTTCCCTTTGAGCCCCATGGGTATAAATCTCAAATATGTCTCCTCAGTCATATACCAGTCCTCCTACATACACCAGGAGGTCTTTCAGAACAGAAAACAGAAGTTAGACACAAACAATACTGCACAGAGACACTGAGAGAAAAAACACTCACCAGAGCCAACAGCAATCTGATAATTGTATTCATGTCTCCATTTTTTTTTATTTTAACCCAGAGCACACACTGGTCACTGGTCCACTGCTAGTGGAAGCAGGGTGTGCAGGTGGAGTCGGAAGAAATAGTTCTTGCAATATATCATGTAAAAAAAAATCATAAAATATGTTTTTCTTCATTTAAAAAGGCTGGAGATTATTCAATGCAAAATTTTTGCTTATGGTCTTTTACAGGAAAAAAGGGACTAAGGTTCCATGTTAGCCCAGGGTTATATTCAGGTCATTGTTAACCATTATATAAAATATATGCCTACTGCTAGTACCTATATAAATGATTTAATGCTGTTTCTTTCTGGCCTGTAGATTTGGTATGCAAGTAATTGCTCAGGTCTAAGTAACAACCTAGAAAATTTCAGGTCCAAGACACCAGTAGGAGACCACCTTGTCATTTGGTACATTCTCCTTAATCCCACATCACTTTGAAGCTGTCCAATTCAATTAACAGTAAAGTTTAATTTCCTACCTGACACTGTAACACAGGTAGACAGGAGTAAAGGTGTGGAATCTGGATAAAGTGATGAAATAAAGACTTGTTGAAAAAAGTTACCTGTGCACAGGATCAGAGATACTAGACACTGAGGAAATTTTGTTTACTCATCTTCATGGAAACCTCAATATTCTCTCAGGTGGTAATGACTGAGAGGGAGAATGATGTCATGAAATATGTAAAAGCCAGTAAGAATGTTAGGAGCCAGTTCTTAAAAGGGTCAAGTGAACAGCTTTCTGGAGAGAAAGGCTGAGAAGCCCTGCATGCTTCATTTAGGGCAGCTGAAAGCACACAACCCAGAGATGACAGGTCCTATATCCAAGACTCTTAGTTCAGGGAAAGTGTCACATATTTTTTTTCAAGGGGTCGTTAAAAAAGATATGTGTCCTTGACATTTGAGTTTCACATTATCACAGATTCAATTTTTTGTTAAATGCAGAGTCCTCATTCAGTGCATTACTTCCAGTAAAAATGCTCTCTGACCAAGGCAACTGTTTGATCAAAATGTGTTAAATAGTGACCATCCTTACCTTTTTACAGAAAACATCCATGATGTCACACAGCAAAAATCATCCTGTTTTAGTCATTCAGCAGAACTGAGAACTTTTCAAACTTTGCAGAAGGCATAAAGAGGGAGATTGAGAGAGAAAGACCTAGACAGATAAATTCAGAAATAGAGAGACCAAGACAGACAGAAACAAAGTTATAAATTGAAAGAGATCAAGAGACAGAGACTCCATTCTGTCTGCTTACTTTCATTGGCATATCAACCTCAAAGCAAACCATCCAATTGGAATTACATTATCTAAGGCAGAACCATATAACCTATTCTTTACTGTGGACTGATCTTGTAAATAGAACAGCTTCAAGGGGAAATTGTAATTCAAATCACCAGGAAGTGGAGGAAGATGGGGGGACTTCTTGGCTAAAAGAATATAGTTATCTTGATAGTTTCTCATTCAGTACAATGAATATAGGCTCAGCAACTTCCTAAGACTAAAGAATAGGACTGATAATCTCCTTTAGGGAAAATGAGGAATATTTCCATAATGAAGTATTATTCAGCTATAAACTGGCATAATGATATTTTCAGGCAAATGGATGGAACCAGGATAAATCATCCTGGGTGAAATAACTAAAATTCAGAAAGACAAATATGGTATGTATTCTCTTATTAGAAGGATTCCTAACAGTAAGGGATAAACTTCCAATTAGGTATTTATTGTGAGCAAACCAGTGTTTCACTAGGGGGATTGGGTGGCATTTAACTTAATTCTGGGGCAGGGACATTGTATGGAAATTTTCAAGCAACACAAGGTGTTTCATTAAAATATCTTGCTCTCTTCCCTCACCTAATAGATCAGTGCCATGGTTTTGCATCCACAGAGATGCTTCCTCTGCATCAAATGGAATTCCATACATAGAATGACATTCTGATATTATGAAGAGACCTTAAACACCCAGTCCTAAATGGGATTTCCCTACAAAACTTTCCTTCCCCTCAGAGCTCTGTAAAGCCTGCAGGAGAGGAGGCTGGAAGAGTGTTATAAGTGGAGTCAATTGAGGACACAAGGAGAACAATTCCATGTGAATTAGGCTGTAGAGAAAGATGATGCTTCAAGCCTTGATGAGACCTTATAAAATAGGGTAAGATGGAAGAGGGAGGAGGACCTGCCCTATCAGAGAACTAGAGAAAGAGCATAGGGGTATAAGAAGGAGGGTAGATGGCACTGGAGGGAGAAAGCATCATGACAGCAATGTTCATAATGACAACACAATACTGCTATGATATCACAATGCTATTACAACATGATTGTAGTATGACATCAAAATAAAATTTTGATATCACAATGTTTTTATGATAACACATTGCTATTATGAAATAAAAAGGTATTATGACATCACAATGATATGACATCACAATGTTATGATGACTTCACAATGCTATTACGACATGATTGTGTTATGACATCACAGTGGAACTATGACATTACAATGCTATTATGACTTCACAAAGGTTTGACTTTATATTAGGCCATATCAAAATGTTATGACATCTCAATTATATTATGACATCACAATGCTATTATGACATAACAATGCTATTGTGACATCACAATGTTGTTTCTGACATCACAATGGTATTATGACCTCAGAATGTTATAACATCCAATATTTTGATTTTACAGTATTATTATGACATCACAGTGCTATGATGACATCACAATGCTATGATGATGTCACAGTGCTATTGGCTATCACTATGGTGTCATGACTTCACATCGTTTTATAGCACTACAAATCTCTTATGACACTGCAATGATATGACATTATAATATTGTTATGACGTTACAATGGTGTTATGACATCACTATGCTATTATAAATTCACAATGGCATGCCATTACAGTGATAGTAGGACATTGCACTGCTATGATGACATTGCAATGGTATTATACTTTCATAATTGTGTTTGACTTCACAATGCTATTATGACATCACAATGGCATTATGACTTCACAATGATATTATGACATTACCATAATATTATGACATCACAATGGTATTATGACAATATTGTGGTATGACACCATGACAGAATTTTTGTCATCATACGCTGTAATGACTTCACAAAGTTAATAATTTACAATCATAGGACATCACAATGCTATGATAACATCACAATGCTATGATGATATCCAAATGGCATCAAGACATCAAAATTCATTAATCCATCCCAATGCTATTAGACATCACAAAGCTATTATGAAATGATTGTTGAATGATATCACAATGCTATTTTGATAACACAATGCTATGATGACATCATAGTGCTATATGACATCGCAATGCTATCATGACAACACAGTTTCGTTATGAATTCACAATGCTATCATGACATTACAATTGTATTATGATATCTCAATGCTATTATGACATCACAATGATATGAAGTTACACTGCTATTATGATATCACAAAGGTATTTTGATATCCAAATGCAATCATGACATTACAAAGTTTAAAAATCCTGATGGTATTATGATTTCACAATGTTATTATGATGTTGCAATGCTATTATGACAACGCAATGCTTTTATGACATCACAATGCTATTATGACATCACAATATTATGATATCACAATGCTATTACAGCATGATTGTGTTTGATATTCCATTGGAATTATGACATTATAAAGCTATTATGACTTCACAACACTGTGACTTTACAATCACACTAGGATATCTCATTGCTATGATGACATCACAATGCTATTCTGAATCTTCACTGGGGATTCAAAATGTAAATAGAATAGCTTCAAGGGGACATTGCATTTCAAAATTCCAGGAAGTGGAAGAAGATGCAGGGACTTCTGGCTAAAAGAAAGTAGTTATCATGACAGGTTTTCATTTAATATAATAATTAAAGTCCCAGCAACTTCTAATTCTAAAGAACAGGAACGACAATCTCTCTTAGGAAATATGTGCATTATTTCCATAACGGAGTATTATTCAGCTAAGAAAAAGGCATCATGCATTTTCAGGCAAATGGATGAAACATCCTGGGCGAAGTAACTAAAATTCAGAAAGACAAATATGTTATGTATTCACTTATTAGGAGGTCTCCTAATAGTGGGGGACAAAGTTCCAATAGGTCATAGTTTGTGACCAAACCAGTCTTCCACTAGAGAGATTAGGTGGCAGTTAATTGAGCTGTTGGTCCAGGGCACCCTTAAAAAATTTTCAAGCAACCCAGGCTGTTGTTATTAAAATATGTTGCTCTCTGCCCTCAACTGGTAGATCGGTAAAATGTTCATGGATCCACACAGATGCTTCCATCTGTATCAAATGGTATTGCAAAAAGTGACCCACAGTCTGATATTTTGCAGAGAAAGACCTTAAAACACCCAGCTTTAAATGAGATTACCCAGTGAAATTCTCTCTCCCCTCAGAATTCTTGGCATCCTGCAAGAGAAGAGGCATGAAGAGCGTCATATGTAGAGGGAATTGAGTACACAAGGAGAATATTGCCCTGAGAATCAGGCTGCAGAGAAAGATGATGCAGCTAGCCTTGATGAGAACTAATAAGAAAGGATCAGATAGAAGGGGGAAAAGGACCTCTGCTATAAGGGAAGCAGAGAAAGTGCATAGGAGTAGAAGAAGAAGGAAGGAGGGACTTAAAGCAGAGAGGGAGGGGGTAGCAGAAGGGATACAAAGTCTACAAATCATAATCAATACATACATAATAAGAAAAACTGTGATCAAGGAGATAAAGTAGAGGGCTTTGCAGGACTGATGGCTTCATCTAGGGGGTAGTGTCAGGGTGCCACAAGGATGAACTCTGTTTTCTTTAAGGGACTTGGCACTGAGACTCTGATTGTTTTCCAATGAGTAGTTGAACAACACATACTTCAGTTGAGAAAAACAAATATTTTAGCATGACACAAGAGTAGAAATTTCAACCTGGGAGCATGGAAAAGAATTGTTATATTTGTTATATGAAATTCACACATAATAAAAATAAAAATAATATGTTAAAAACTTTTACAATGACTTTTAACATGGAGAAAAGATTCCACTAGAAAGCAGAGTTTGTCTTTGTAAGGTGTGCTTTCCAGAACCTCATGATTGAGCAGAGAATCCTATCCTGAATTAGTAGTTACCCAGATACTTCAGACACCATGAGGTCAGGTGGCACCTCTAAACAAGCAGTCCTCGTGCTCACACTACATTTACAGGGATTATTTGGAGGATCACAGGAGGAAACACAGCTGGTCTTGTGTCCTAGGCATGTAATATGGACCCATTTCTCTGTGCTGAAGGCCCAGGTATAAGTGTAAACACTAGGACGAGGAGGGTTCCTCACTTAACACTGATTAGGACATAGCTCCCCATCCAGCCTGGTTAGCCAAAGCAACCCTGCCCATAGAGACTTGGCAACACTAATGTGAAACAGCACCAACTGTCAAATAACTTATTGCCCCTCTGTTCTCCTTTTCCATACACCAATCTTTCTCTGCTTCAGCCAAACCAGGCCCAGGAATTTTTTGGTTTCCTTTCTTTTCCCTGCACTTAAAGACAGAATATCACAGAGAAACCTAGACTTTGCCAGCCTCTTATATCAATAAGAATGTGAAGTTACATTTACTGAGTCTGGGAGTAACAGCTCAGGTCAAAGTCACAACCTAGGAATTTTCAGATCCAAGACAAGAGTAGAAGAGCATGTTGTCATTCTGTACAGCTCTTTAATCCCACATCACTTTGAAGTTTCCCTACTTAGGAAGCTGTCTAATTAAATAAACTTGAAAGTTTCATTTCCTACCTGGCATTGTCACAGAGATAAACAGGAGTACAGATGTGGGATGTGGATAAAGGGATGAGATAAAGGCTTGTTGGGGTTCACAAAAAAAGTCACCTGTGCACAGAATCATATATACTGGACACTGAGGAAAGTTTGGTTACTCATCTCCATGGAAACCTCAAGATTCTCCCAGGTTCTAATTCATTAAAAGTGGGAATGATGTCTATCCTCTTTGCCTTTCTGAATGGGGATTGAGAACCAGAAAAAGAAGAAAACAGGAAACATATTAGGAGCCTCCCACAGAGGGCCTCTGAAATATATGAGCTTCAAGGGGATATTGCAATTCAAATCACCAAGACGTGGAAGAAGATGGAGGGTCTTCTAGGCTAAAAGAACATTAATCTGATAGTTTGTCATTCAGTACAATGATTAAAGTTCCAGCAACTTCTAAGTTCTAAAGAACATCATTGACAATCTCCTTTGGGAAAAATGTAGAATATTTCCGTAAGGGAATTATATTCAACTAAGAAAATGACATCATGATATTTTCAGGCAAATGTATGGAACCAGGAAAAATCATCCTGTATGAAGTAACTAAAATTCAGAAAGAATATATGGTATGTATTCACTTATTAAGAGGTCCCAAATAGTGGTCCCAAATAAACTTCCAATAGGCCATGAATTGTGAACAAACCAGGCTTCAACTAGGGGGATTGGGTGGAGATAATTGAGTTGTGGATTCAGGGCATCCTAAAAATATTTTCAAGCAACCCAGGCTGTTTAATAATTTAACAATTATTAAATTGTTGTTCTTTGCCCTCAACTGATATATCACTGCCATGTATCCACAGAGATGCTTCCTTCTGCATCAAATGGGATTCCATACAGAGACCCGCAGTTCAATATTATGCAGAGAGAGAACTTAAAACACCCAGCTCTAAAATGGGATTAACCTATGAAATTCTCTCTCACCTACAAGCTCTGGAAAACCTCCAGGAGAGGCCTTCACAAGACCTGATAAGCTAGGGTAACCCTCTGAGGTCAGGTGGCACTTCTGAACAAGCAGTCCTGGCAGTAACACTGCATTTAGAGTTTCTGTCTGGAGGACCAGAGCAGCAAACACCAAACCATTTCCACTATCCTGAAGGTCCAGTTTTAAATGTAAACACCAGGAACAGGAGGGTCCCTTTCTGACCAGTGAGGAAGAAATAGCTGTGAAAGACTCAGACTAACTTTGTAATGTATGTTTCTTTTAACTGCCTTATAACCTACAGTTTTAGGCCTATGTTAATTAAAGCCTTTTAGTGCTTCTCCAGAGAACAGAGGAATGTAAAAGTTCCTTCCATCAGCCATCTGTGAGGGCAGAGATAAGGAAGGGAACAAGCAGAGATCCCTACTAAACGAAGAGTAAATCACCAATTGGCGCCTGGGAAATGGGCTTTGTTTGAAAACCGGGCCAAATGTCCCCAATACTTCCCATGCATAGCTCCTGACCTTTGATCCAAAGCCTGTAACCCCCATTCCTCAGAATAGACACAGGATAAAATAGTTACTCTCCCATCTTTAACTGTGGTTATATCTCATGTGGCAAGAAATTCCAAACTGACTTGGAGATCAGATATGTACGGCAGGATTGACTGCACCTAAGGGTGCCCAGAACCAACCAGTTATTTCAAAAGTTAAACACCTCCTCCAATCCTAAATTGCCAAGATAGTAACCCCAGGAGATTCCCACCTTCTGCCTTTTTTTTATCTTTTCTTAAATTACACTTTATTCATTTTGTATCCCCCGATAAGCCCCTAAGCTCCTCCCTCCTCCCCTCCCGATCCCACCCTCCCTCCCCTTTCTGCATGCATGCCACTCCCCAACTCCACTGATAGGGGAGGTTCTCCTCTCCTTTCTGATCTTAGTCTATCAGTTCACATCAAAAGAGGCTGCATTGTCCTCTACTGTGGCCTGGTAAGGCTGCTCCCCGCTCAGGGGGAGGTGATCAAAGAGCAGGCCAATCAGATTATGTCAGAGGCAGTCCCTCTTCCCATTACTATGTAACCCACTTGGACACTGAACTGCCATCGGCTACATCTGTGCACGGGTTCTAGGTTATCTTCATGAATAGTCCTTGGTTGGAGTATGAGTCTCTGGGAAGTTCCCTGTGTTCAAATTTCCTTGTTCTGTTGCTCTCCTTGTGAAAACCTAAGGTCTTTGTCTCCCAGGCGCTCCTTGCTGTCTAGCAGGGGTGATCCTATTGCGCAATAGTAAAAATAAAACCTCATGCATTTGCATTGGTCTGTCTCTGAGAATGAGTCTCTTTTAAGTGCTTCTTTTGATAGTTAAGCCCCTGCTAAGCCCATTAGGCTCTTGCTGGGCCTAACAGCTGCTCATCCAGCCAGGTCAGCCAAGACAACCCTGCCCATAGAGGGACAAGGTAACACTAGTATGGACCAGAACCAGCTGTCAAATAGTTTACCTCCCGCCCCCCATTTCTCTTTTTTCACTCACAGATTTTCTGTTTAGGCCAAACCAGTCCCAGGAATTGTCTGGTTTCTAAAGGAATCTGGTAATTGAAATTCTGCATCTTGGCCTTGCCAGACGTGGGTCTTATCTAAATTTGGTGTCTTAGAGACTGTCCTTGGTGATCTCTGCATGCTAGGTGTTCATGCTAGCAAGCTCCTTGTAACCTTTGGGAACCAGAGAGCAAACTTTGTGCAATGTTAAGTGCAATCCTGGATGACTTGCCAGGTGGCACAGATGTGTTGCTACTGTGAAAACAATTTTGCTTGTACCCTTTGCTTGATAAGTGTTGTTTGCAGGTTCATTAAACTGAGACTTGATCAGGAATGTTTCTTGTCTCCATTCTTCATGCCCCTATCCCCCTATTTACACTCCCTCTTTCAGGTGGACCCTGTTTGACTAGCCCACAGGACAGGTCATGAGTCACCTGAACAAGGGGCCTTCAAAACAAAGGGGAACATGAGAAACACTGGTTTTTGGAGCTCAGGATGCCTAAAAATAAATAAATGGATAGATAGATAGATAGATAGATAGATAGATAGATAGATAGAGAACTGCGCATAGCACAGAGGAAGACAAGGTAGGCAGGCAGCAAAATCATGGGGCAGAGAAATAGCAGGAAGATGTTAATGAGGACTTTAAAGTCAATGCTAATAAAAGCAAGGAATTGGGAGAAATGACCTTATCCTCTTTAGTTTGTAAATGAAATTTGTCCCTGGTTCCCAGTTGAAGGTACCATCAATCTGCAAACTTGAGAAAAGGAATCTCACAAGCAAAAGGGTTACTTGGGGAAATTAGAGCAGCCAAACACCAAAACATGCAGAACAAAAGTACTTCCAATGTTATTTCAAGTGTTCATAAAGGACCTCAAAAAGATTTGTGTAATTTGAGAGCAGAAACAAAATCAGAGTAAGAAACTGCCAAGTCTCATAATTCAGACTGGCTTCCTGCACCCTCTTCCCCCTGTGGCTCTCCCTGCCACAGGAGATACTGAACAACTGCAGGAGGCTATTAGTGTGTTGTTTTTATTTAATTACAAAAATCATAACTAAAGTGGTTAACTAATACTGAAAGAGCATTATCATCAGCACTAACACAATTAGTAAGATTGTAATATGCACATTCAATTGAATAGGTATCAATTAAACTTTTGTTTACTCATCTACATGAAAACCTCAAGATTCCATAGGGGGCTAATTGGCTGAGAGGAAGAATGATACCATGCAAAGGGTGAAAACCATTTAGAGTTTCAGGAGCCAGTTATTAAAAGGGACAAGTGGACAACGTGCTTGAAAGAAAGGTTGAGCAGCCCTACATGCTTCAATCGGGACAGCTGAAAGCACACAACCCAAGTCCCTGGATGTGAGACTCTTAGCTCAGGAAAAGTTTCACATTTTTCTTTTAAGTGGTCACAAATAAAGTCATGTGTCCTTGACATGTGACTTTCCAATTATCACAGATTCCATTATTTGCTTTCACTTCCTATCCTTCAATATTCTTATTGCTTGAGCAAGGACTTTAAGAACAATGTTGGAGAGATACAGAGAGGGTGGACAGCCTTGCCTAGTCCCTGATTTCTGTGGGAATGATTTAGGTTTCTCTCCATTGAGTTTGATATTGGCTTTAGGCTTGCTGTATATGGCCTTTACTATGTTAAGGTATGTGCCTTGTATCCCTGATCTCTCCAAGTCTTTATACATGAATGGATGTTGGATTTTGTGAAATGCCTTTTCAGGATATGAGGACATTATCATGTGGTTTTTCTCCTTCAGTTTATTTATGTGGTGGATCACATTGATGGATTCCCAAATACTGAAGCACCCCTGCATGCCTGGTATGGAGCCTACTTGGTCATAGTGGAAGATATCTTCGATATGTTTTTGTATTCAGTTTGCAAGTATTTTGTTGAGTATTTTTGCATCTATGTTCATAAGGGAGATTGGCCTGAAATTCTCTTTGTTTGTTGGGTCTTCATGAGGTTTAGCTATGAAAGTGACTGTGGCTTCATGGAATGAGTTTGGTACTGTGCCTTCTGTTTCTCTTTTGTGGAATAGTTTGAAGAATATTGCTTTTAGCTCTTTGAAGGCCTGGAAGAATTTTGCACTGAAACCATCTGGGCTTTTTTTTTTTTTTTTTTTGCATGGGATAATTTTAATGACAGCTTCTATTTCCTTAGTGGATATAGGACTATTTAATATATTTCCTTTTTCTTGATTTAGCTTTGGGAGGTGAAAGCAATAAAGAAAATTGTCCATTTCATTTAGAGTTTCAAATTTTGTGGCATATAGACTTTTGAAGTAAGTCCTAATGATTTTTTGGATTTCTTCAGTGTCTGTGGTTATGTCCCCCTTTTCAGTTCTGATTTTGTTGTTTTGTTGTTCAGTTCTGGCATGTGGCTATGGGCTGGCGACTAAGCATCTGGCGGAACGGGGATCTCTTCTGCAGTTTAGCTGGGTGAGTCAAAAGCTGATTGAATCCCCCATCGTGGGGTATCCTCTCACCTGGGAAACACAATCACTTGTGTTTTATGGTCACAAATTCTAATTGCTGGTCGCTGTGCCTTTCCTGCTGTGCTGCTGGTCAGAAGGATGTGCAGCCATCTTGCCCCCTACAAAGACTTTTATCATGGAGAAATTATTCCACTAAAGGTGGGCAGAGTTTGACTTTGTAAGGCATGCTTTACAGGAACTTATTGTGGATCACAGAATTCTAACCATGGACTAATGGTTACCCAGCTACCTCAGACCCCATGAGTTCAGGTGGCATGTCTGAACAAGAAGTCCTGGCACTAATACAATGTTTAAAGGGTTTGTCTGGAGGACCACTGTAGGAAACACAACTGCTCTTATGTCCTAGGCATATAACATGGACACATGTCTCTGTCCTGAAATCCCAGTTTTAACTGTAAACCCCAGGAACAGGAGGATTGCTCATTGACCACTCAGTAGGACACAGCTCTCAATCCAGCCAGGTCAGCAAAGGCAACCCTGCTTATATAGGTTTGGCATCACTAGTGTGGAACATCATTAGCTCTCAAATAGTTTATTGCCTCTCAGTTCTCTTTTTACTTTGAGAGATCTTTTTCTATTTCAGCCAAACCAGTCCTAGGAATCATAAGGTTTCCTTCACTTCTCTCTGCTCTTAAAGACTTAATACCCAAGGAAACCCTAAGCCTATTATATCAATAAGAATGTGAAGGTACATTTAGTGAGTATGCCAGTAACTGCTAAGTTCAAAGTCACAACATATGAAATTTCAGATCCAGGACCACAGTAGATGACCTTGTCATTCAGTACATTCCACTTAATCCAATTTCACTAGCTGACATTCTCACAGAGGTAAAGAGGACTAAATGTGTGGGATTTGGATAAAGGAATGAGATAAAGGGTTGTTGGGTTTCACAAGAAAAAGTCACTTGTTCACAGGATCAGAGATAATGTACACTGAGGATAGTTTTTTTTACTCATCTCCATGGAAACCTCAAGATTCTCTCACGTGTTGATTGGCTGAGAGAAAGAATGATGTCATGAAACAGGTGAGAGCCAATAAGAGTTTCATTAGCCAGTTATTAAAATGTTCAAGTGGACAGCCTGCTTAAGAGAAAGGCTGAGAAGCCCTACAAGCCTCAATCTGGGCAGCTGAAAGCACACATACCAGTGATGACAATTCCTGTGACTAAGACTCTTAGTTCAGGAAAAATGTCACATATTTCTTTCAAGGGGTCATTAAAAATCACGTGTACTTGACATGTGACTTTCACATTATTACAGATTCCATTATTAATTGATAAATGCACAGATACGTCTTCAGTCAGTGAATTACTTAGTGGGAAAATGCTCCCTGACCAAGGCAACTCTTGTACAAAAAGCATTTAATTGGGACTTTGCTTATATTATTTACAGAGACTATTCAGGATATCATTTCAGTAAGCAGTCATTCTGTTGTAGCCCTTTAGAGAAACTGAGAAATTTTCATACTGAACCACAAGCAGCAGGAAGAGAGAACCAGAACAAAAAAACTTGAGAGACAGATTCAGAAATAGAGACTGAGACTGACAGAAACAAAGACAAAGTGACAGAGAATAAGAGACGGAAAATCCATTCCCTCTGGTCACTTTCATTGGCATGTCAACTTCATAGCACAATCTCCTATATTTTAACTCCAATACGAATTATATTATCTAACAAGGCCATAATTCCTATTCCTGCACACACATTTCCTCACTGGAGACTAAACACAAATAGAAAAATTTCAAGTGGACATTGTAATGCAACTCACAATGAAGCAGAAGATGGAGGGACTTGTAGGCCAAAAGAATATAGATATCCTGATAGTTTGTCATTCAATACAATGGTTAAAATCCCAGTAAATTCCAAGGATTAAAGAACAGGACTGAAACTTCTTTGGGTAAAATGTGGAATATTCACATAATAGAGTATTATGCACTGAAGAAAATGTCATCATGATTTTTTTCAGGCAAATGGATGGAACCAGGAAAAATAATACCGGGTGAAGTAACTAAAATGCAGAAAGAAAAATATGGTATGTCTTCACTTTTTAGGAGGTCTCCTAATAGATGGGGGATAAAATTCAAAAGGCCATCTATTGTGACCAAACCAATCTTTCACTAAAGAAATTGTGTGGCAGTGAGTTGAATTTTTGGGGCCAGGGAATCCTACACAAATTTTCAAGCAACCCAGAAGGTTGTTAATAAAATATGTTGCTCTCTGCCCTCAACTGATAGATCAGTGCTATTTTCTTGTATCTTCAGAGATGGTTTCTTCTGCCTCAAATGGGATTCCTTGCAGAGACCTATTGTTTGTGACTATTAGTATTTACTATTGATTTATCTTCTGATCATGCTGCTGTTATTCCTAAACTACTATACTCCCAAATCACTGCACAGAGCCAGGGTTCATTTAGTAACCTAGAAAACAATGCTGGGCAATAGTTTCTCCATCCTAAAACTTCAAGCCCTCATATTTTCCTAACATTTAGATTATACCACATTATACTTGCTTTTAGTGATATATTAGGTTCAGTCCATCTCTCTATGTCTTCATTCCAAGATCTGTCCTCCAGCTTTCTCTCCTAGCTGTCCTCTTGCCTCTTCTCCTCCCAATCATTTCCTGCCCTCTGAATCCTTCCCTATTTCCTGTCCTCTGGCTCCTTCCTTTGTACAGCACTATGGCTAGTTGCTTTATTTTGGCCTGGTTACACAGAGTTGAGACAGGATGCTTAGACTCTGTGTTTTCAATTCCGATATTGCATTGTGATACTTAAAGCATCCTGTCTCAACTCTGTGTAACCAGGCCAAAATAAAGCAATTAGCCACAATGTTTTTTTGTGAACAATCCTCACTTAAAAAGATAAATGGGATGGGCATTGAATGTAGGAGAAAACAAGTAACCTGACAGGAGCCTACAGTAGAGTGCCTCTGAAAGACTCTACCTAGCAGTGTATCAAAGCAGATATTAAGACTAATAACCAAACCTTCCACGTAGTGCAGGGAATCATATAAAAGAAGGGGGAGTTAATAAGATCTGGAGAGTACAGGAACTCCACAAGGACCAAATATATCAGGGCACAGGGGACTTTCATTAGACTGTTTCTCCAACCAAGGACCATGTATGGATATAACCTTGAACCCCTGCTTGGACATAGCCCATGTTAGCTCAGTGTGCAAAGGAGTTCTCTAATAAGGGGAACAGGGACTATTTCTGACATGAATTCAACAGCAAACTCTTCGATCCCCCCTCCTCAACAGAGGAGTAGCCTTGCTAGGCCACAGAAGAGGACATTGCAGCCAGGCCTGAAGAGAGATGATAAGCTAGGGTCATATGGAAGGGGAAGAAGTCCTCACTTATTAGTGGACCTGGAAAGGGGCAGGGAGAAGATGAGGAAGGAAGAGTAGAATAGGCAGTGAAGGAGAGAGAGGGCTATAGACGGGAAACAAAGTAAATAACCTGTGATTAATATTAAAAATAAATAAATTTACAAAATGATTTTGTCAACAGGTTCACATTTCTCATATAACTAAAATACCTTGCAATCCTCAAAGAAACGCATGGTAGGACATACCCACTAAACAATCAAGATTTATTTGAAAAAAAAAAAAGAAAGGGGAGCTACTCCCATGGACACCTCAGAATCATTTTAATCATGTTCTTTTCATTCTGAATTTTTAAGTTTGGATAAGCATGGTAAATCTGCATCAGCTAGATTTTGGCATAGAGAAACCAAGAAAAATATTGCTAAAGTAAAATGAAGGGATCCTTTAACAAATCAATGGCACGAACCCAACACACTACTCATATGGGATGAGGATCTGTCTGTGTTTTTCCACAGGAAAATGATGCAGCTCGATGGATACTGGAATGTCTGGTGTGACAAGCTGATGAGGAGTTTTCTCCTGACAATGATAATGATGTCAATGAAGACCCCTCTAGTCAAGATGAATGTTTATTGGGAGTATGTTCCTAATCCACCTCTACTACATCCAGTTCCCTGGGATGATCCATAAGTCTTTGTTTATGTCAACAACACTTGGTTGCTGGGTTTTCCTGCTTTTGAAGGAACACAAGTAAAACAGATTCTTAAATTTTCAGGAATAGGAAGAATTCATCCTCTTAGCTTTATCAGAGAGAGTATACATCAGGACTGCTTACCAGTCTCACCTGTCAAGGTCATAGGTCAGAATGCTTACTACTCTAAAGTTGGAGTGGCAGCTCAAGCCTCCGTTTGCAATCAGGAAAAGTGGAACATTGGAGGAATATCATTGTCCCTTCCTACGGGAGTTAAGAATGAAAGTATTACATCTCCAATGAGTTAACCACCCTGTGAGAAAGGGGATCAATGCACCAATCCTGGACTGATGGCTTCTTGAGCAAGATGCATCAAAGAAACACCCACCATCTACTCCTGGGACAATGACTTTTAATTTACAGTCATGGAGTGGACTGGTCTATCATTAAGGGTATTAAGAACTTGGCTTCTGGTAAAGGCAGTTAACATTCCTTTGTTTTAGAAAAAGCTGTAAGTGCTGGATTTTGGAGGACTTCAAATAAAAACTAGCAATTTATATAGAAATTGCGGGCTGCATTGATATATATATAGTCATTCTCTCTGGTAATGCAAGTAGCTTTGCTAAATTTTTTTTGGCATGTGTTAATCCTCCTTATTTACTGGTAATTGGAAACTTGAATCATTCTTACAGAAATCATGGACTAGGCAAGACTGCCCACCCATTCCATATCTCTTCAACACTGTTCTTGAATTCCTTGCTCAAGCAATAAGAATATTGAAGGATATGAAGTGAATCCAAATAATGGAATCTGTGATAATGGGAAACTCACATGTCAAGGATACATGACTTTGTGACCACTTAAAAAAAAATGTGACACTTTTCCTGAACTAAGAGTCTTGAATCCAGGAACTTGGGTTGTGTGCTTTTAGCTGCCCAGATTGAAGCATGTAGGGCTGCTCAGCCTTTCTGTCAAGCATGCTATCCACTTGGCCCTTTTAATGACTGGTTCCTGAAACTCTTACTGTTTTCACCCTTTGCATGGTATCATTCTCCCTCTCAGCCAATTAAGCCCCATAGGGAATCTTGAGGTTTCCATGTAGATGAGTAAACAAAAGTTTAATTGATACCTATTCAATTGAATGTGTATATTACAATCTTACTAATTGTGTTAGTGCTGATGATAATGCTCTTTCAGTATTAGTTAGACACTTTTGTAATGATTTCTGTTAGGGTTTCTGATTCTTGGTATAATGAAACAGGATTTAATTGGACTCAGGTTCAGAATCAACTTGCTCATATTTGGTCTAGCACAAACTTCTCATTAATGAGAAATAAGATCCATGACAAACAATCTGCCAAGAAACCTAGGTTAGAATTGGCCAATACTAACTGGAATACATTTACTAGCCTCACGAGGTGCTTTCCATCTTTTACTCTGTGCTTAACTGGGGACTGACACTTGTGAGCATGGCAGATAGGGGTTTGTTGTTCTGTGCCTGCCTTCCTAGTATGTTTCAGTTCCTTCTTCTTTAACTTCAACAAATGCAAGTGCAGTTGCATGAGGTTAAATATCTCTAACAACCCCATTTGATATTGGGGTCAGTCAATGATATGTAAGAGTAAAATTGGGGTTTTTTCCAACCTAAGACAGTGGCTTGTAAAAATCACTTGGCAAGAGCTTGATGGTGAGTAAGGAAAAGTGCACATTTAGCCAACCTAAGGCAGGCTTTCCATAAAACAAAGAAGGGGGAACTAAAGGAGTCTGGAATTGGAATTCTGCCTCCTGACCTTGTCAAATGTGGGTCTTACCCAAGTTCCATGTCTCAGAGATAGTCTTGTCAGTTTCTACTGTCAGGATGTTCTAAGCCTGAGAAGTAGAAAGCAAGCTCCCTGCAACCTTGGGAACCAGATAGCAAACTTTGTTTAATTCCGGGACGTCTTGCCAGGTAGCACAGATATTTTGCTACTGTGAAAACAATTTTGCTTCTACCCTTTGCTTTATAAGTGCTGTTTGTAGGTTGAGTAAACTGAGACTTGAACAGGAATCTGTCTTGTCTCCTTTCCTCCTGTGTCTGACCCCCATTTTTACTCTGTCTTTCAGGTGGACCCTGTTAGACTACCGCACAGGACTGTCAGTTACCTTCTCTTTTCCCTGATCTTAAAGACACAATACACTAGATCCTGCCAGCCTATCATATCAATAAAAATGTGAAAGTATATTTAGTCAGTATGTCAGTAACTATTCATTTCAAAGTCACAACCTAGGAAATTTCGGATCCAAGACACCAGTAGGAGACCACCTTGTTATTCAGTATATTTCCTTTAATCCTACATCACTTTGAAGCTTCCCTACTTAGGAAGCTGTACAATTAAATAAACATTAAAGATTCATTTTCTACCTGACATTGTCAGGTAAACAGAGGTAAACAGGAATAAAGGAATAGGATCTTGATAAAGGGATGAGATAAAGGCTTGTTGGGTTTCACAAGAAAAAGTCAGGTATGTACAGTATCAGAGATACTGGGTACTGAAGAACTTTTGTTTTCTCATCTACATGGAAACCTCAAGATTCCCTAAGGGGCTAATTGGCTGAGAGGGAGAATGATACCATGCAAAGGGTGAAAACAGTAAGAGTTTCAGGAGCCAGTTATTAAAAGGGCCAAGTGGATAGCATGCTTGACAGAAAGGTTGAGGAGCCCTACATGCTTCAATCTGGGCAGCTGAAAGCACACAACCCAAGTTCCTGGATTCAAGACTCTTAGTTCAGGAGAAGTGTCACATTTTTCTTTTAAGTGGTCACAAATAAAGTCATGTGTCCTTGACATGTGACTTTCCCATTATCACAGATTCCATTATTTGGATTCACTTCATATCCTTCAATATTCTTATTGCTTGAGCAAGGACTTCAAGAACAATGTTGAAGAGATATGGAGAGGGTGGGCAGCCGTGCCTAGTACGTGATTTCTGTGGGAATGATTTCAGTTTCTCTCCATTGAGTTTGATATTGGCTATAGGCTTGCTGTATATGGCCTTTATTATGTTAAGGTATGTGCCTTGTATCCCTGATCTCTCCAAGACTTTATACATGAATGGATGTTGGATTTTGTGAAATGCCTTTTCAGGATATGAGGACATTATCATGTGGTTTTTCTCCTTCAGTTTGTTTCTGTGGTAGATCACATTGATGGATTCCCAAATACTGAAGGACCCCTGCATGCCTGGTATGGAGTCTGTTTGGTCATAGTGGAAGATATCTTCGATGTGTTCTTGTATTCAGTTTGCAAGTATTTTGTTGAGTATTTTTGCATCTATGTTCATAAGGGAGATTGGCCTGAAATTCTCTTTCTTTGTTGGGTCTTCATGAAGTTTAGCTATGAAGGTGACTGTGGCTTCATGGAATGAGTTTGGTACTGTGCCTTCTGTTTCTCTTTTGTGGAATAGTTTGAAGAATATTGCTTTTAGCTCTTTGAAGGCCTGGAAGAATTTTGCACTGAAACCATCTGGCCCTGGGCTATTTCTTTCTTTCTTTCTTTCTTTCTTTCTTTCTTTCTTTCTTTCTTTCTTTCTTTCTTTCTTTCTTTGTTTATTTTTTGCATGGGATAATTTTAATGACAGCTTCTATTTCCTTAGTGGATATAGGACTATTTAATAGATTTCCTTTCTCTTGATTTAGCTTTGGGATGTGGAAGCAATCAAGAAAATTGTCCATTTCATTTAGAGTTTCGAATTTTGTGGCATATAGACTTTTGAAGTAAATCCTAATACTTTTTTGGATTTCTTCAGTGTCTGTGGTTATGTCCCCCTTTTCAGTTCTGATTTTGTTGTTTTGGAAGGTGTCTTTCTGCCTTTTAGTTAGCTTGACTAAGGGTTTCTCTATATTGTTGATTTTCTCAAAAAAACTAGCTGTCAATTTAATTGATTCTTTGAATTGTTTTATTTGTTTCTAATTTATTGATATCTGCTGTGAGTTTGACTATTTCTAGCCATCTACTCCTCTTTGGTGTGTCTGCTTCTTTTTATCCCCCTTCCCCAGGGCTTTTAGGTAAGCCATTAAGTTGCTTGCATGAGAAGTTTCGAATTTCTTCTTGCAGGCACTCAGTGCTATAAACTTTCCTCTTAGCACTGCTTTCATTGTGTTCCATAAGTTTGGGAATATTCTGCTGTCATTTTCAGGGAATTCTAGGAAGTCTCTATTTTCTTTCTTTCTTTCTTCTTTGACCCACCTGTCATTTAGTAGCAAGTTGCTTAGTGTCCCTCTGTGTGTAGGCCTTTTTATATTTTTGTCATTGAGGTCCAGCTTTATTCCATGGTGATCAGATAGGATACAGGTAATTATTTCAGTCTTCTTATATCTATTGAGGCTCACTTTGTGACCAACCATATGGTCTATTTTGGATGGTGAGAAGAAGGTAAATTCTTTTGTGTTTGGATGAAAGGTTCCATAGATGTCTGTGAGGTCCATTTGATTCGTGGCCTCTGTCAGAGTTATTGTTTCTTTGTTTAATTTCTGTTTTGTTGACTGGTCCTTTGTTGAGAGTGGGGTGTTGAAGTCTCCCACTATTAATGTTTGGAGGTCTTTGTGTGGTTTAAGTTTTATTAAAGTTTATTTTACAAATGTAGATGTCGTTGCATTTGGGGCATAGATGTTCAGGATTGTGATATCTTCCTGGTGGGTTTTTCCCTTGATCTGTATGAAGTGTCATTCTCTAGGTGTTTTGATTAATTTTGGTTGAAAGTATATTTTATTAGACATTAGAATGGCTACTCCTTCCTGCTTGCTTCTTGTTTCCATTTGCTTGGAAAGCCATCTTCCAGCCCTTTACCCTCAGGTAATGTCTATCTTAGTGACTTAGGTGTGTTTCTTGTATGCAACAGATTGTTGGGTCTTGTTTACACATCCATGTTATTAGTCTGTATCTTTATATTGGAGAATTGAGTCCATTGATGTTGAGGGAGATTAATGTTCAGTGGCTTTTAGATCCTTTGATTTAGATGTTGGCTGTGGTAGTAAGTTTGTGTGCTTGGATGCTTTTTGTTTTGCTGTAGTGAGGTTATTTATATATTTCCTGTATTTTCTTGAAAGCAGTAAGTTTTATTGGGTTGTATCTTTCCTTCTATTATTTTCTGTAATGCTGGATTTGTGTGTAGGTAATGTTGAAATTAGTTTTTGTTGTTGAATATCTTGTTTTGTCTATTTATGAGTGTCATAAATAGAGGGAATTAGGACACAATGAAAACAATGCCCTGATAATTAGGCCACAGAGGAAGATGATGCAGTCAGAATTAATGAGACCGGATAAGCTAGGGTCATATAGAAGGGGAGAGAGGACCTTTATTATCAGGGAAATTATAGAAATTGGAAAGATGTAGGAGAAGGAGGCTCGGTGGGACTGGAAGACGATGAGAGAGGAGGCAGCAGTGGGAATATAAAGTAAACAAATCAATATAAATTAATACATAAGGAAGACTGTGATCAAGGTGATGAAATATAGAGTTCATCAGGATTGATGGCTTCTTCCTAGGGTTGGTGTTAGGTTTGACAAGGATAAATTCAGTTTTTAGTACAGGACTTGGCACTGAGAATCTGGTCATGTTCCAGCGAGTATATGAATGACACATACTTGAATTGGTGTATTTTAAATTAGAAAAAAAATTAGTGTGGCACATGTGTAGGAATTTACACCTGGGAGTAATGGAAAAGGAGTATAATATATATTATATGAAATTCCTACATAAGTAATAAAAATAATATGTTGAGCACTATTACAATACTTTGAAAATAGGGAAAAAAATCTGCTAAGGGAGATTTTTGACTTTGTAACTCATGCTTTCCAGGAACTCATTATGTAGTAGAAAATCCCACCCATAGACTAATGGATAGCCAACTACCTCAGACCCCATGAGATCAGGTGGCACCTCTTAACTATAGTCCTGGCACTAAGACTATGTTTAGAGAGTTTGTCTGGAGGACCACAGCAGGAAACACAGCTGCTCTTGTGTCCTAGGCATATAACACGGACCCATTTCTCTGTCATGAAGGCCCAGTTTTTCCTGTAAACCCCAGGACCAGGAGGTTTCCTCACTGACCACTGAGTATGACACAGCTGCTGCCTAACCAACCAGGTAAGCCAAGGCAACCCTGCTCATAGATAGGGTTGCCAAAAATACTGTAGAATAGCATCAGCTGTCAAAGAGTTTATTGCCCCTAATTTCTCCTTTTGTATACACTGATCATTCTCTGTTTCAGTTAACAATTCCTAGGAATTTTCTGGTTCCCTTCTCTTTTCCCTGCTCTTAAAGACTCAATACACCAGGGAATCCTAACCCTTCCAGCCTATTATATCAATATGAATTGTGAAGGTACGTTTAGTGAGTATGCTGGTAAATGCTTAGTTAAAAGTCACAACCAAGGATAATTCAGATCCAAGACCACAGTAGGAGACCACCTTGTCATTTAGTACATTCCTCTTAATCCCACATCATATTGAAGCTTCCCTACTTAGGAAACTGTCTAATTAAATAACCATGAAATTTGCCTTTCCTACCTGACATTGTCAAAGAGGTAAAGAGGAGTAAAAATGTACAACATATCAACGGTATCACAAACCTTTCATGACATCCCAATTATATTATATCATTGTATTATGACATCACAATTTTTATGACATCTCAATGATGTTATGTCATCTCCCTGGTGTCAAGATATCTCAATGATATTATGACTTCACATTGCTATTAGGTCGTCTGCTATTATGACATTATACAGTATGATATCACAATGAAATTATAACATCACAATAATGATAATATAGCTAACAATGCTATCCTGACATCACATGAGTATTATTTTATCACAATGGTATTATGATATCACAATGCTATAATTACATCACAATTCTTTTATGACATCACAATTGTATGACATCCCAAAGGAATTATAATTTCACAATATTTTTTACTTCAGAATGGAATTATGACATCATAATGATATTATAACATCACACTGGCATTATGACATCACAGTAGTATTATGATATTACAACGCTATTACAACATGATTGCAGTATGACATCACAATGGAATTTTGGCATTTCAATGGCATTATGACATGAAAATGCTCTTATGACATCACAATGGTATTTTGACATCAGAATTATATTAAGATGTCACATTGCTATTACGACTTCATAATGGGATGAGTTCACAATGGTATTAGGACATCACAATGATATGAAATCATAATGCTACTATGACTACACATTACTATTATGATATCACAAAGCTATCATGACATCACCATGCTACTATGACATCACAATGGTATTATGAAATGATTGTGATATGATATTACAATAGAATTTTCACATCACAATGATATCATTTAAACACAATGGTGTTATGACTTCACAAGGTTATTATGACATCATAATGTAATGACATCAAATTCTATTATGACATCACAATGGTAATGTGACTTTAAAAATGTATTAAGAAATCACAATCATATAACATCTAAATGGAATTATGACCTCACAATGATATGACATCACACTGCTATTATGACTTCACAATTTGATTATGATATCTCAGTGGTGTTAATACTTCACAATGCTATTATGACATTACAATTCTATTATGGCATCACAATGGCATTATAACTTCACAATGGTATTATGACATCTCAATGTTATTATGACATCACAGTGATATTACAACATGATTGTGGCATGACATCACAATTGAATTTTGAAATCACAATGCTATTATGATATCACAATGGTATTATGACATCACAGTGCTATTATGATATCCCAAACTGTTATGACATCAATGTGATATGACATCACAATGGTGTTACATTCTTATGCCAGTACACTGCTATTATGACACAACCATGCTATTTGACCTCAAAATGATATTATGGCATCACAATGCTATAAAAACATCACAAACCTGTTATGACATTATAATCGTATTTTAACATTATAATTGTGTTACGATATGAAAGGGCTATTATGTTTTCAAAATGAATGACATCACAATGGTATGACATCAGCATGCTATTATGACATTACAAAGATATGACATCAAATTGGTGTTATGAATTCACAATGCTAAGATGACATCATAATGGTATTATGGCATCACAATGCTATTATGAGTTTACAATGCTATTATGATATCTCAGTCCTATTAACACATGATTGTTAATCACAATGGAATTATGACATCACAGGAATTTTGATATCACCATGATATTATGACATCACAACTCTATGGTGACATCACTAAGCTATTGTATTACAAAGGCGTTTTATCATCACAATCTATTTTAAGATCACAACTCTATGATGACATCACAAAGGTATTTTCACTTCACAATGTTATTAGGGCATCACAATGTTGTTATGAGTTTACTATGCTATGATGACATCACAATGCAATTATGAATTCAGAATGCTATTAAGGCATCACAGTGATATGAAATCACAATGCTATTATGACTTCACAATATTTTGATGACAGTACAATGGTATTATGAGAACACTATCACATTATGCCCTTGGGAGGCTATTATGGCTTCACAATGCTATTAGGACATGACAATTGTATTATGACATCACAATGCAATGATGACATCACAAAGGAATTATCACATCATAATGGAATTATGACATCACAATACTATTATGACCCCCAAAATGCTATTATGACATCACCATGGTAATATGACATGATTGTGCTATGATTTTTAATGGAATTTTGACATCAAAATGCTATTATGACTTCACAAAAGTATCACTTCACAGATATTAGGACATCACAATGCTATTATTACATCACAATGGCACCATAACAGCAAAATTCATCACTACATACCAATGTAATTATGATATCACAATGCTATTATGACATCAAAATGCTATCATGACCTCAAAATGACATCACAATGGTATTATGACTTCAATAATGTATTGTGACATCATAAAGGTATGACACAAAAATGCTTTTATGACATCACAATAATATAAATCATAATGGTAGTATCATATCACAGGGCTAGTATAACTTTACAGTGGTATGACTTTACAATGATTTTAAGACAACTCAATGATATGATGATATCATAATACTATTATATTACAATGAAGTTATGACACCACAATGCTACGATGACATTACAATGCTCATATAACATGACTGTAGTATGATATTACGATGGAATTTTGAGATCATACTGATATTACGACGTCACAGTGACATGATCTCACAATGAGTTATGATATCACAATGTGTTTTTTTTATCACAATGACATGATGACCATAAATTGGTATTATGACTTCACAATGCTATGATGACTTCACAATGGTATCATAAGCTATTGTGACATGATTGTGGTCTGACATCACAATATAATTTTGACATCATAATGCTATTATGACTTCACAACAGTATGACTTCACAATGCTATAAGAACATCACAATTGTATTGTTAAATCACAATGCTATTATGAAATCACAATGCTACTATGCAATCACACGCTACTAGCAAATCACAATGCTACTAATACAATGCAAAAGTGGTATTATGAAATCACAATGGTAATATGACATCAGAATGCTATTATAATACTAATGACATCACAATGATATTATGACATTAGAATGCTATCATGACAGTAAAGTGGTATTATGACATTATAATATTATTATGCTATTATGACATTACGATGCCATTATGAAATCATAATGTTATGACATCCTAATGGTGGTTTGATTTCACAATATTATTATGACATCACAATGCTTTTATGACCTCATAATGGTAATAAGACATCAAAAAATGATCTCATGACATCACATGCTATTTTGATATCACAATTACTATTATGAATTATAATATTACATAACAATGGATTTGTCATATTACAATGCCATTTTGACTTCACAACCATCTGAATTCTCAATTTCTCAATTTTAGGACATTGCAATGATATGATGATATCACAATTCTGTTATATCACAATACTATTTAGAAATTATTGAGGCATGAAATCACAATGGAATTTTGAAATCACACTGCTTTTTTGACATCACAATGCTATTATGACAATGGTAATTTTACATAACAATAGTATTAAGATATCACAATGCTACGATGAAATCAAATGTTGTCATGAAATCCCAGTGGTACTATGACATCCCAGTGCTTTTATACCACCACAATGCTCGCATGACATCACAATGCACTTAAGACATCTCCATGCTATTATGACATCACAATGCTATTATCTCAAAATCTCAAAATGATATTTGACATCACAATGCATTTATGGCATCACAATGGTATTCTGATATCACCATGCTATTATATCCTAATGGCATTAGGATCTGATTGTGGTATGATATTACAATGGAATTTTGACATTAAAATGCTACTATGCCTTCACAATGGTAAGACTTCTCAATGATATTAGGACATCACAATTCTTTGATGACATCACAATGGCATCATGACATTAAAATTCATCATGATATTCCGTTGATATTATGACATCACAATGCTATTAAAACTTGAATGTGGCATGACATCACAATGAAATTTTAACACCTCAATGATATTATGACATCTCAATGATTTGACATTACAATGGTGTTATGAGTTCACAATGCTATGGTGACATCCCAATGGTAATATGACATACCAATGGTATAATAATATCACAATGCTATTATGACCTTAAAATTGTTTTGACATCACAATGTTATTATAATATCACAATGCTATTATGACATCACACTGTAATCATGACCTCAAAATTGTATTATGACATCTTAAAAATATTATGACATCACAATTTTATTATGAATTAAAAGAGTATTTTGATATCACAATGGCATGGCATCTATTATCTCTTATGACAGCATAATTATATGATATCACAATGTAATTTTGACATAACAATGCTATTATGACCTCACAACTGTATGACTATAAAATGCAAAGATGATATCACATTGCTATTGATGATATAAGAATGTTATTATGGTATCAAAATGGTGTTTTGACCTCACAAATCTATTATGACATTACAATGTTATTAAGACATCAAAGTGTAATTATGACAACACAATTCTATTATGACATCACAAAGCTATTATGACATCACAATATTATGATGACATCACAATGATTTATGACATGATTTTGTTATGACATCACAATGGAATTATAACATCATAATGTAATCATGAAGTCACAACAGTATGACTTTACAATGATATTAGAACATTTCAATACTATGATGACTTCATAAAGATATTATGCTACTATGAGTTTCCAGCCTGTGAGAAAAGATTAACGCATTTGTCCTGGACTGATGGTTTTTTGGACAAGATGCATCGGAGAAATACCTACCATCTACTCCTGAGACAATGATGCTGCATTTACAGTCATAGACTGAACTGGTCTATCATTAAGGGTATTAAGGATCCTTCAGGCAGTCAAAATTCTTGTTTTAGAAAAAGCTGTAAGTGCTGGACTTTGGAGGATTCAAAATAAAAATTGTCAAACCTATGTATGGAAATTGGGGGCTGCGTTGTTATATATAGGCGTTCTCTCTGGGAATGTAAGTAGCTTTGCTAAATTAATCAAGTATACTTCTGTCTTGGCATGTGTTAATTAATCCTCCTTATTTACTGCTAATTGGAAACATTGTAGTAAGGCATTTTAAGAACAATGATACCTACTCAATTGAATGTGTATATTACAATCTTACTAATTGTGTTAGTGCTGAAGATAATGAGCTTTCAGTATTAGTTGTTATGCAACATGCTTTTGTTATGATTTCTGTTAGGGTTTCTGATTCTTGGTCTGATGAAACAAAATTTAATTGTACTCAGGTTCTGAATCAACTTGCTCATATTTGGTCTAGCACAAACTTCTCATTAGACATGTTAACAATGAGAAATAAGATCCATGACATAGAAGAACCTGCCAAGAAACCTAGGTTAGAATTGACCAATACAGCCTGGGATATATTTACTAGCCTCAAGATGCACTTTCCATTCTTTGACTCTATGCTTAAGCAGGGACTGACACTTGTGGGCCTGGTGGGTAATGGGTTTGTTGGTCTGTGCCTGCCTTCCTAGTGTGTTTCACTTCCTTCTTCAACAACCTCAACACATGCAAGTACAGTTGCATAAATTTAAATTAAATGATCTCACAACCCCATTTGATATGAAGGTAAGTCAATGATGTGTAAATTGTGGTTTATCAAACCTAAGACATAGGCTTGTACTTACCACATTAAAGACCTTGATGCCAACCAAGGAAAAATGCATATTTTGCCAACCTAACAGAGATTACATTATTATTTCTTAAATGCACAGATCCTCAGTCAGTGAATTACTTACTTTGAAAATCATCCCTGACTAAGGCAACTCTTTGTACAAAATGCATTAAATTGTGACCTTGCTTACATTTTTACAGAAACCATCCAGGATATCATGTCAGCAAGCAGTCATCTTGTACTCCTTAAGCAGAACTGATAGCTTTTCATAGTGAACTATAAATTGCAGGCAGAGAGAGGGAGACTAAGAAAGAGATAGACAGACATATTCAGAAATTGAAAGAATGAGACAGACAGAAACAAAGACATAAAGTGACAGAGACCAAGAGACAGAGACTCCATTGTTTCTGGTCACTTTCATTGGCATATCAACCTCAAAGCACAGCATCCTATATTATAACTCCAATAGGAATTACATTATTTGACAAGACCATACCATCTAAACTTTCACAGATATTTCCTCACTGTGACTAATCTTGTAACTAGATGAGCTTCAAGGGGACATTACAATTCAAATCAACAGGAACTAGAAAAAAAAAAAAACTGAAGGTACTTATAGGCTAAAAGAACATAGATATCCTGATAGTTTGTCATTCAATACAATGATTAAAGTCCAAGCAACTTGCAAGGATTAAAGAAGAGGACTGGCAATCTCCTTTGTGGAAAATGTAGAATATTTCAAATAATTACAAAGTATTATTCAGCCAGAAAATGACATCCTGATATTTTCAGGCAAATGGATGGAACCAGGAAAAATCGTCCTTGGTGAAGTAACTAAAATGCAGAAAGACAAATATGGTATGTGTTCACTTATTAGGAGGTCTCCTAATAATGAGGGTAAAAAGTTCCAACAGGCATGGCAAGCAGTTTCAAGGCATCTGGGACACACTATGTAGGAATGTTAAGTTCCTTAGAATGTAATAAAACTATAATCCTTGATACCTCATCTCATCCCCAATGCCCTACTGCTAATAATATCTCGATTCTTTGTGGCACTCAGGTCTACCATCCTCTGCCTGCTCGTAGGTCAGTAGTTTGAGTGAGGGTAAATGTAGGGGTTTGTGGCAACATTAGAGCCAGGACAGTTAGTAAATGGTGAAGTGAAGTTATTTGACAGAGTCATTACAGAAGCTGTCAGCAGTACCTCTGACTTGGTCCCCTGTGGTACCATAGCCAGCCATCTTTAAAATGACCCAGTTGTGTTGTTACACCCAGTTTGCGAGCCCTCAAAAGACCTACAGGAATCAACTCCATTGCAAAAGGCATGAGGGTGTTTTCATTACAAGATCGAGCCAGGTGCCCTTTACAAAGACATAGAGGCAAGCGACCCCCAGCTCTAGGAGATCAAGATTTTAAAGGAACAAAAATGCCAGTGTGGTAGTACAAGCCTTGGCATTACAGGATTGTGGAAGAGGAACAAAATGCAAGCAGGGTGGTCTTTAGAGAAGCTGATCTTTAAAATGATTGGTCTGTTTTTAAGAGCCAAGACTGCTAAAGGTCAGGCCTAGCTACCTGGGAGACATCTAACCTCTAGTTCTTAAGGGCCATGTGACTCCAGTCGAACTCTGAAGTTAATCTGGGTGGGGACTGCTGCTGGCCCACTATCTGAAAGAAATGTGGTGTCATGATTCTGCCCTAGCCTCTTGGCTAGCCCTCTGCTCTGAAAGGAATGTGGGATTCTGACTTAGTCTCTGGGCTAGTCCTCTGCTTTCTTTCAGTGGTGCTCCAGACAGACCCTCTAAATATAGTGTTAGTGCCAGGACTGCTTGTTCAGCATAATCTTTTCTCCATTTTCACAGTCATTGCATAAGTTGTCAACATATGTTTACTGATTATGTGAGAATTTCATATAATGTATATTACACTCCTTTTCCATTGCTCTAACATTCAAATTCCTACTCATATGTCACACTAATTTTTTTCTTTAAAATACATCAATTGAAGCATATGTTTTTCATATACTCATTGGAACATGATCAGAGTCTCAGTGCCACATCCTTTAAAGAAAACTGAGTTCATCATTGCTGCACCCTGGCACCACACCCAAATGGAAGCCATCAATCCTGAAGAGCTCTTTACTTCATCATATTGATCACAGTTTTTCTAATATATTTTTATATTACAATGTTTTCATTTTGTATCCCCTCTGCTGTTCCCTACCTATTCTCCTTCCAGTCCTACCCACCATCCTTCTTCTACCCCTATACCTTTCTCCAGTTACCCAGATAGGTGTGGTCTCCTCCACCTTCTATCTGACCCTAGCTTATCAGGTCTCATAAAGGCTGGCTTCATAATATTGTCCTGCAGCCTGATTCTCAGAACATTGTTCTCCTTGTGTCCTCAATTCCCTCTAATTATGACACTCTTCCTGCCTCCTCTCCTGCAGGCTTCCCAGAGCTCTGAAGGGAGGGAGAAGTTCTTAGGGAAATCCCATTTCGAGATGGGTGTTTTTAGGTCTCTCTGTGCATAATATGGACTCAGAGTCTCTGTATGCAATCCCAGTTGATGCAGAAGTAAGCATATCTGTGGATACAAGAACGTGATCCTGATCTATCTTTTGAGGGCAGAGCGCAACATATCTTAATAAAAACAGCTGGGCTTGCTTGAAAATTTCAATAGGATGCCCTATCCTCACTATTCAATTAACTGCCAATCTCCTTTGTTTATGACTGGGTGGTTCACAACAGATAGACTATTGGAACTTTATCCCCCATTAATAGGAGACCTCTAAATAAGTGAATACATACCCTATTTATATTTCTGCATTTTAGTTATTTCACTCAGGATGATTTTTCCTGGTTCCATCCATTTGCCTGAGTATATATCATGATGTCATTTTCTTAGCTCAATAATACTCCATTATGGAAATATTCCTCATTTTCCCCAAAGGAGATTGTCAGGCCTGTTCTGTAGAACTTGGAAGTTACTGGAACATTAATCATGTATTGAATGAAAAACTATGTTCTTTTAGTCTAAAAGTCCCTCCTTTTACTTCCATTTACTGGTGATTTGAATTGCACTGTCCCCTTAAGGCTCATCTATTTACATGTTTAATATCCACTGAGGAAAACCTGGGAAGGGTTAGGAGGTATGGCCTTGTTAAATATTATAATTCCTATCGGAGTTATATTAATGAAGGGTGTGCTTTGAGGTTGATATGACAATGAAAGTGACCAGACAGAATGGAGTCTCTGTCTTTTGGTCTCTGTTAATTTTTATATTTTATTCTTTTGACATTGGTCTCTATTTCTGAATATGACTTTATAGCGCTCTCTCTCTCTCTGTATGTCATTATTGCTTTGTGATGTCTTAATATCATTCTGATGTCATAGGACTATTGTGATATCATACCATATGAGGTTGTAATACAATTGTGTAATAATAATACCATTGCGTTGTCATAAATCCATTGTGATCTCATACAACCATTGTAATGTCATATCATTTTGATGTCATAATAACATTGAGATGTCGTAATGCCATTGTGATATCATAAAACCATTGTAATGTCTTATCATTGTGATGTCCTAATACCATTGGGAAGTCATACAGTTATGAAGTCATAATAGTAATGTGACATCATAATATCAGTGTCATGTCAAAATAACATTGTGATGTCATAATGCCTTTGTGAATTCATAATGCCAGTAGGATGTTATACCATTTTGTTTTCATAATAGCATTTTGATATCATGCTAATTTGATGTCATAATAGCATTGCCATGTTATAATAATGTTGTGATGTCATAAAAGCACTGTGAAATAATACCTTTCTGATGTCATAATGTTGTAATTTCATATCATTGTGATTCATAATAGAATTGGAATGTCATATGAGCATTATGATGCCATATACCATTGTGAAATAATAATACCTTTGTGATGTCATAAATTTTGATGTCATTATATCATTGTTATTTCATAATAGCATTGTTATTTCATAATAACATTGCAATGTTGTAATACCATTTTGCAATCATAATAGCATTGAGATGTCATATAATAAGATGTCATAATAGCATTTTTTAAGTCATAATGCTATTGTGATGTCAAAGTTCCATTGTGATGTCACACCACAATTATATCCTAATAGGACTGTGATGTCATAATAAAATTGTGATATCATAGTATCGTTGCAATGTCATCATAGCATTGTAATGTCCTAATAACATTGTGAAGCCATATCTTTGTGAAGTCAAAATAGAATTGTGATATCATAATAACTTTGTGATGTCATATCATTGTATTTTAATATTAGCATTGAGATATCTAACCATTTTGATGTTTTAATAGCATTGTGATATTATATCATTTGATGTCATCATACAATTATGATGTTATAACACCAGTTTGATTTCTTGATAGCATTGTGTTGTCATATCATTGTGATGTAATTTTAGCATTGCGATGTCATAATAGAATTGTGATGTCACAATAACATTGGGAAGTTCTATCATTGTGAAGTCATAAAACCATTGTTATGTCATAACATTGTGATGTCTTAATACCATTTAGGTGACAAAAGAATGTGATGTCATTATAGCATTTTGATGTGATAATACCACTGTAATGTTATAATACCATTGTGATATCAAATCAGAATTGTGATGTCATAATTTCATGTGATATCATAATATTCATGTAATGTCAGGGTATCATATTTGTGTCATAATTGCATTGTTATGTTTTATTATTATGATATTAAATTCCATTGTGATATCATACCATCTGATGACATAATAGTATATGTCCTAACAGCATTGTGAAGTCATAATAGCACTGAGATATAATGACACCATTGAGAACACATAACACTATTGAGATTTCATAAAAAAAATGTAATGTCATAATAAAATTGTGATATCATAATATAATTAATATGTCATAAAAGTATTGTTATGTCATGTCATTGTGTTGTAAAGGATACCATTGATATGTCATACTATTGTGATGTCATAATAGCATTGTAAAATCCCAATACCATTGGGATGTCATACCATTGTGAAGACATAATACCATTGAGATGTCATAATACCATTGAGATGTCATACCATAATCATGCTGTAATACCATTGGGATGTCATAATACTATTGTGACATCATAACAGCATTTTGAGGCCATAATGCCATTGTGCAAATCATAATATAATCATGTTGTAATACATTTTAATGTCATACTATTGTGATATCATAATAGCATTCTTATGTTATAATAATCTTGTGATGCTGTTATAGCATTGTGAAGTCATAATGCCATTGTGATGTCATACTAATACTGTGGAATAATACCTTTCTTATGTCATACAATTTTCATGTCATTACATCATTGTATGTCATGATTGCATTCTTATGTCATAATAGCATTGTGATGCCATATGAGCAATGTGATATCATAATAGCATTTTGAGGTCATAATGAAATTATGATGTCAAAATTCCACTATGTTGTCATTATGACAATGTGAGGTCATAATAGAATTATAATGTCATAATACCATTGGGATATCATGACACCATTGCGATGACATGGTACTATTGAGATATCATAATAAAGCTGTGGTGTCATAATACAATTGTGATGTCATAATATTTTTATATGTAATAATACCATGGTGATGTCAAAATAGCACTTAGTGGTCATGACACAATTGTGATGACATGATATAATTGAAATGTCATAATAGCATATTGAGGCCATAAGCCCATTGTGATGTCATAATTGTATTGTGATGTCATCATAGCTTTGTGATGTTATCATACCATTGTTGGTATAATGTTTGTGTTAAATGTATACATATTAGCATTGTTCATTCAAATGCTTATTTATACCCTCCACTCTCTGTTTTCAATCTGGATATTGCATTGTGATACTTATTCTACCCATCCTATCCCAACTTTGGGTAAACAGGCCAAATAAAGCAACTAGCCACAATGGTGAGCGATGGGAGGAACCAAAGTGCAGGAAAGTGTGGGAGGAGCCAAGGGCATGAAATGAATGGGAGGAGACAGGGCAAGGGAGCAGAGCTTGGAGAGCAGAGCTGAAGGATTGATCTTGGAAAAGAATGGAGAGAATGAACCACACCTAAGACTTCAAAGAAAGAAATCATAATGGGTAAAATCTAAATGTTAGAAAATTATGAGGGCTTGAAGTTTTAGGAGGGAGTAACTTTGACTAGCATTGTGTTCTAAGTTAACTAAATAAACCCAGTCTCTGTGTGGTGAATTGCTTATACAGCTGTTTAGCATTAATAAAAGATAAAACAATAATAAATATTAATAATCACCTACAATAATCATCCCCTACAACATACCATTGTGAAGCCTTTATAACATTGTCATGTCATAACATCATCGCAAAGTCATATTGTTGTGAAAATACAATAGTATTGTAATGTCACAATAGCATTTATTTATTTATTTTATTTTTAACTTTTATTAATTACACTTTATTCACTTTGTATCACCAGAAACCCCTCTCTCCTACCCTCGTAATTCCACCCTCCCTCCTTCTTCTTCATGCATACCCCTCCCCAATGCCACTGATAGCAGACAACCCCTCTACTTCCTTCTGACCCTAATCTTTCCGATTTCATCAAGAGTGGCTGCATTGTCATCTTCTGTGGCCTGGTAAGGCTGCTCCCACCTCAGGAGGATGTGATCAAAGAGCAGGCCAATCAGTTTATGTCAGAGGCAGTCCTTCTTCCAAATACACTTGAACACTGTACTGCCATGGGCTACATCTGTGCAGAAGTTCTAGGTTATCTCTATGCGTAGTACTTGATCGGAGTATGAGTCTCAGGAAAGACCCTTGTGCTAAAATTTTCTGGTTCTGTTGCTCTCCTTGTGGAGTTCCTGACCTCCCAAGATCTTATTATTTCCCACTTCTTTCATAAGATTCCTTGAACTCTGCCCTACAGTTGGCCATAAGTCTCAGCATCTGCTTTGATAGTCTGCAGGGCAGAGCCTTTCAGAGGCCTTCTGTGGCAGGCTCCTAACTTGTTTCCTGTTTTCTCCTTCTGATGTCCATTCTCTTTTGCCTTTCAGGGTGGGGACTGAGCAATTTAGTCAGAGTCCTGCCTCTTTATTAGTTTATTTAGATGTATAGATTTAGTTTATTTAGATGTATAGATTTTATTTATGTATGTAGGTTTATCCTATTTGATATGTCTATATAAGTGAGTCATAATAGCATTGTGGTGTTATAATAGTATTGGGATGTCATAATACCATTGGTAGCTCATCATAGAATTGTGATGTCATTCGTGCTATCATAATACCATTTTGATACGATGATATCATTGTGATGTCAAAAAGCATTGTAATGGTATAATATTATTTTGAGGTCATAACGCCACTGCGAAGCCAAAATTCCATTGTGTTATCATCTCACCATGATGTTTGAATAGCATTGTGTTGTCATCATATGATTTTAATATGATAAAAATGTGATGTCATCTAGCATTGTTATTAATGTTATTATTGTGGTGTTACAATTCCATTGTGATATCATACAATGAGGTCATAATAGCATTGTGATGTTATAATATCATCAATGTAATGTAATAGGATATTGAGGTCATAACCTGATTATGGTGTCATGATAACATTGTGATGTCATAATAAGATTGTGATGTCATAATATCATTGTGATGTTAAGATTCCATTCTTCTCTTACCAGTTGATTTTATTAACTAACTCCTGAAAGAGACATGTGACACCTTTCCTGAAGTAACAGTCTTGGACAGGAACTCTCATCACTGCATTGTATGCTGCCCATATTGAGGCATGTAGGGCTGCTCACCATTTTTCTCAAGCAAGCTGTGTCCTACAAAGTAGTCAGTGAGGAACCCACCTGGTCCTATGGTTTACAGTTATACCTGGGACTTCAGGACAAAAAAATGGGTCCATGCTATATGCCTAGGACACAACAACAGCTGTTATTCTGTCAGGCATGCTCCAGACAAACCTTCTAAAAGTAGTGTTAGTGCCAAGACTGCTTCTTCAGCATAATCTTTTCTCCATTTTCATAGTCATTGTATAAGTTGTCAACATATTATTTTTACTGATTATGTGGGAATTTCATATAACATATATTTAACTTCTTTTCCATTGTTTCCATGTTCAAATTCCTACTCATGTGTCACACTAATATATTTTTTAAAACATCAATTGAAGAAGGTGTTGTTCATGTACTCATTGGAATATGATCAGAGTCTTAGTGCCAGGTCTTTAAAGAAAACTGAGTTCATTTTTGCTAAACCATGGTATCACTGCTAAGAAGAAGAAGCCATTCCTGAAGAGCTCTATACTTCATCACCTTGATCACAGTTTTTCCTGTGTATTTATTTATTACAGTTTGTTCATTTTGTGTCCCCTCTGCTGTCTGCTCTTCTCTTCTCCCAGTCCCACCCACACTCCTTCTCCAACCCATATTCCCTTTCTCTAGTTCCCTGAGAGGGTAGGTCCTCCTCACCCTTCTATCTAACCCTAGCTTATCAGGTCTTATCAAGACTGGCTGCATCATGATCCTCTACAGACTGATTCTCAGGGCATTGTTCTTCTTGTGTCCTCAATTCCCTCCACTTATGACACTCTTCCTACCTCCTCTCTTTCATGCTTCCCAGAGCTCTGAGAGGAGGAAAATTTATAGGGAAATCCCATTTAGAGCTGGGTTTTAAGGTCTCTCTCTGCATAATATTGGACAGTGGGTCTCTCTATGCAAACTCATTTGATGCAGAAGGAAGCATATCCTTAGATACAAGATCATGGCACTGATCTGTCACTTGAGGGCACAAAACAGCATATTTTAATAACAGCCTGGGTTCCTTGAATTTACTTAGCATTCCCTGGTCCAACAACTCAATTAACTGCCATCCAATCTAACTAGAGTAAGACTGGTTTGTTCACAATAGATGGCCTATTGGCACTTTATCCCCCATTATTAGGATACCAACTAATAAGTGAATACATACCACAATTATCTTTCTGCATTTTAGTTACTTCACCCAGGATGATTTTTTCCTGGTTCCATCCATTTGCCTGAAAATAGCATGATGTCATTTTCTTGGCTGGATAGTACTATGTTATGGAAATATTCCACATTTCCCCCAAGGGAGATTGTCAGTCCTGATATTTAATCTGTGAATGTTGCTGGGAGTTTACTCATTTTTCTGAATGACAAATATCAGGATAACTATATTCTTTTAGCCTACAAGTCCCTCCATCTTCTTCCATTTACTGTTGATTTGAATTGAACCGTCAACTTGAAGCTCATCTATTTTTATGTGGAGTTCATAGTAAGAAAATAATTGTGAACAGTTAGGAGGTATGGCCCTGTTAGATAATACAATTCATATTGAAATTATTTTATGGAAGTGCGTGCTTTGAGATTGATATGACAATGAAAGTGATCAGACAGGATGGAGTCTCTGTCTCTTGATCTCTGTCACTTTATATCATTTTTTCCGTTGGTTTTGGTCTCTCTTTCTGAATCCTTCTCTCTAGCTCTGTTTCTCAGTTTTTTTGGTTCTCCCTCTCTCTGCCTGCTGCTTGTGGTTCAGTATGAAAGCTGTCAGTTCTGCTGAAGAACTGCAAGAATGCCTCCTTGCTCAGTCATCATTATTACTCAGCAATAAGAAAGAAGGAAATAATGAAATTCACAGGTAAATGGTGCGAACTGAAAAATATCATCCTGATTGAACTATCCCAGAAGCAGAAAGACACATGGTATATACTCACTCATATAGACATATAATATAGTATTAACATTCTGAAATCTGTACACCTAAAGAAACTAATCAAGTGAGAGGACTCAGACTAAAATGTGCAATCCCCATCTCAAAAGGAAAAGGAGATGGACATGAGAAGATTGAGAGAACAGGGAACAAGTTAGTTGCCTGCCATAGAGGGCCTCTGAAAGGCTCTGCCCTGCAGATTATCAAAGCAGATGCTGAGACTTTGGGCCAACTGTTGGGTAGAGTGCATGGAATCTAATGAAAGAAGTCGGAAATTGTAAGATTTGGAGAGGACTGGACCTTCACAAAGACAGCAACAAAACCAAAAAATATGAGCACAAGGGTCTTTCCTGAGATTCGTAATCCAACCAAGTACCATGCATGGAGATAACCTAGAAACCCTGAACTGATGTAGCCCATGGGAGTTCAGTGTCCATGTGGGTTCCACAGTGAAGGGAACAGGGACTGCCTCTGACATGAACTGATTGGCCTGCACTTTGATCACCTCACTCTGATGAAGCAGCCTTACCAGGCCAGAGACTAAAACAATGCAATAACTCCTGATGAGATCTGATAGACTAGGATTAGAAGTAAGGAGAGGAAGTTCTTCTCCATCAGTGGACTTGGGGAGGGGCATGCATGGAGAAGGGAGAGGTAAGGTGGGATGCAGAGTAGAGAGAAAGTAGGGGTTTATAGGGAGATACAAAGTGAATAAATTGTAACTAAAATTAAAATTAAAAATATTTTTAAAATGTAATTCTTTTTGGAGTTATTTTATAGGAGGGTGTGCTTGGAGGTTGAGATACCAATAAAGTGACCAGACACAGTGGAGTCTCTGTCTCTTGGTCTTAGTCAATTTATATCTCTGTTTCTGTAGGTCTCAGTCTCAATATTTCTGAGTCTGTCTCTCTAGGTCTTTCTCTCTCTTGCTCTCTCTGTCTCCCTCTCTCTGACTGCCTCTTGTATTTCAGTATGAAAAGCTCTCGGGTCAGCTGAAAGACTACAACAAGATTACTGCTTGATGACATGACTTCAGGGAATATCTCCGTAAAAATATAATCAACGTCTCAATTAAATGCTTTTTTGTTGAAAGATTTGTCTTGGTCAGGGATCATTTTCCCAGTAAATAATTCACTGACTGAGGACATATATGAGCATTCAATAAATAATAATGGAATCTGTTATAATGTGAACATCACATGACAAGGACTTTATTAATGACCACTTGAAAGAAATATGTGACACTTTTCCTGAACTAAGAGTGTGGGACACGAACTGTCATCCCTGGGTTCAGTGCTTTCAGCTGCCCAGATAGAGACATGTAGGGCTGCTCAGCCTTTCTCTCAAGTAGTCTGTCTAGTTAGCCATTTTAATAACTGGCTCATTAAACTCTTATTGGCTTTCGCCTTTTGTATGCCATTATTCTCTGTCTCAGCCAATCAGCACCTGAGAGAATCTTGTAGTTTCCATGGAGATGAGTAAACAAACTTTCTAAAGTGTCTAGTATCTCTGATCCTGTGTACACATGACTTTTTCTTGTGATACTGAACAAGCCTTTATCTTGTCCATTTATCCAGATCCCATACCTTTACTCCTTTTTACCTTTGTGAAAACATTAGGTAGGAAATTAAACTTTAATGTTTATTGAATTGGACAGCTTCAAAGTGTCAGGGTAGAAAAGCTTAAAAGTGATGTGAGATTAAGTAGAATGTACCAAATGACAAGGTCTTCTCCTATTGTGGTCTTGAACCTGAATTTTGCCAGTTTGTGACTTCGAACTGCACAGTTTCGTGCATCTAATATAATAGGCTGGCAGGGTCTAAGGTTCCCTGCTGTATTTAAACATTAAGAACAGTGAAAAGAGAAGGAAACAGACAATTCCTGGGGCTGGTTTGGTTGAAACAGAGAAAGATTGGTGAGAGTAAAAGGAAAGCTGAGGAGCAAGATATTGTTTGACAGCTGGTGCTGTTCAACACTTCTGTTGCCAACCATCTATCAGCAGGGTTGCCTTTGCTGACCTGGCTGCATCTGCAGTTGTGTCCTACTGAGTGGTCAGTGAGCAATCCTCCTGGTCCTGGAGTTTACAGTTAAAACTAGACCATCATGATAGAGAAATGTGTCCCTGTTATAGGCCTGGAACACAAGAGCCACTGTGTTTCCTGCTGTGATCCTCCAGACAAACCCTCTAAATGTACTGTTAATGCTTAGACTGCTTGTTCAGAGGTGCCACCTAAATTCATTGGGTCTGAGGTAGCTGAGTAATAACTAGTTTATGTCTAGGATGTCTAGGATTATCTCCTATATAATGAGTCCCTGAAAAGCATGACTTACAAGGTCAAACTCTGCCCTTCTTTAGCAGAATCTTTTCTCCATGTTAAAAGTCATTATAAATTTATCAATATATCATTTTTACTGATTATTTGGGAATTTCATATAAAATATATTGCACTACTTTTCCTTTACTCCAAGGTTTAAATTCCTATCTATGTGTCAAACTAAATATTTTTTCTTTAAAATACATCAATTGAAATATGTGTTGTTCATATAATAATTGAAAAAAAAATATCAGTCTCAGTGCCCAGTCCCTTAAATAAAACTGAGTTAATTTTTGTTGCAGCCTGGTACCATCACTAAGAAGCCTTCAGTCCTGAAGAACTCTATACCTCATCAACTTGATCTCCTTTTTTCTTATGTATTTATTTTTAGGACTTGTCCACTTTGTATCCCCACTGCTGTCCCCTCGCTCTTCTCCTTCCAGTCCAACCCAACCTACTTATTCTTCTGTTAAGCCCTTTCTCAAGTTCCCTGGTAGGGGAGTTCTTCCTCCCCATTCTATCTAACCATAGCTTTTCAGGTCTTATCAAGGCTGCCAGTGTCATCTCCCTCTGCAGCCTGATTCTCAGGGCATTGTTCTCTTTGTGTCCTCAATTCCCTGTACTATGACACTCTTCCTACCTCCTCTCTTGCAGGCTTCCAAGAGCTCTGAGGGAAAAGAGAATTTCATAGGGTAATCTGATTTAGAGCTGGGTGTTTCAAAGTCTCTCTCTGCATAATATTTTACTGTGGGTTTCTGTATATAATCCCATTGATGAAGAAGGAAACATCTCTATGGATGCAAGAACATGGAAAAGAACTATCAGTAGAAGGCAGAGAGCAACATATTTTTAACAACAGCACATTTTGTTTGAAAATTTCCATAGGATGCCCTGTCCCAACAACTCAATTAACTGCCACCAATCCCCATAGCAGCAGAATGGTTGATTTGGTCACAATACATGTCCTATTGGAACTTTATCCCCCACTCTAAGGATACATGCTAATAAATGAATACACACCATATTTGTGTTTCTACATTTATTTACTTCACCCAGGATGATTTTTCTTGTTCCGTCCATTTGCTTATATGTATCATGATGTAATTTTCTTAGCTGAAAATTACTCTGTTCTAGAAATATTTTGCATTTTTTTCCAAAGGAGATTGTCAGTCCTGTTCTTTAGAATTTGGAAGTTTCTGGGACTTTATTCATTGTTTTGAATGACAAACCCTCTGGATAACTATACTCTTTTAGCCTAGAAGTCCCTCCATCTTCTTCCACTTCCTGGCGATTTGAATTGCAATGACCCGTTGAAGTGCTCTATTTCTGAATCTGTCAGTCTAGCACTTTCTCTCTGTGTTTCAATCTCCCTAGCTCTGACTGCTGCTTGTGAATAAGTATGAAAAGCTCTCAGTTCTGCTGAAGGACTACAGCAAGATGATTGCTTGATGATGTGACATCATGAATGGTCTCTTTAAAAATATAAGCAAGGTCCCAATTAAATGCTTTTTGTTCAAAGAGTTGCCTTAATCAGGGAAGATTTACACAGTAAGTAATTCACTGACTGAGGACATATCTGTGCATTTTACAATTACTAATGAAATCTGTGATCTTGGGCATCTCATGTCAAGGACAAGTGACTTTATTACTGACCACTTGAAAGAAATATGTGACACTTTTCCTGAACTAAGAGTCTTGGACACAGGAACTGTCATCTCTGGGTTGTATTCTATAACTTGCCCAGATTGAGGCATGTGGGGCTGCTCAGCCTTTCTCTCAAGTAGTCTGTCCAGTTGGCCCCTTTAATAACTGGCTCCTGAAACTCTTACTGGCTTTCACCTGTTTCATGACATCCTTCCACCTCTCAGCCAATCAGTGCCTGAGAGAATCTTGAGATTTCCATGGAGATGGGCAAACAAAATTTCCACAGTGTCCAGTATCTCTGATCCCAGGCACATGTGACTTTCTTATGAAAACCAACAAGCTTTTATCCTAGTCTTTTTATCCAGATCCCACATCTTCATTCCTGTATAGCTCTGTGACAATGTCAGGTAGGAAATGAAACTTTTATATTTATTGAATTGGACAGCTTCCTAAGTAGGGAAGCTTCAAAGTGATGTGGGATTAAGGAGAGTATACTGAATGACAAAGTGATCTCATACTGTGGTGTTGGATATGAAATTCCCTAGGTTGTGAGCAATTACTCCTGTTTTCACTCAATATACCTTCCCATTCTTATTGATATAATAGGCTGGCAGGGTCTAAGTTTCCCTGAATTATTGAGTATTTAGTCAGTTGGCTGGCTTTCCCCAGGGTCTGAGGATTGTTCAAGGTTCCTGAATAAACTGCAAAAAAAAAAAAAAAAAAAAAAAAAAAAAAGTGAAGGAAACCAGACAATTCCTGGGACAGGTTTGCCTCAAACAGTGAAAGATCCATGACAGTAAGGGAACTGAGGGGCAAGATATTATTTCATATCTGGTGCTGTTCCACAATAGTGTTACCAACCATCTGTGAGCAGGGTTGTCTTTGCTGATCTTGGTGGATTGGCAGCTGTGTCCTACTCAGTGGTCCATGAGCAATACTCCTAGTTCTGGTGTTTACAGTTAAAATTCTGCCCTCAGGGTAGAGTAACAGTTTAGTGTTATATGCCTAGAAAATAAAAGCAGCATTGTTTACTGCTGTGGTTCTCCAGACAAACTCTCTAAAAGTAGTGCTATTGCCAGGACTGTTTGTTCAGAGGTGCCACCTGAGCTCATGGGGTCTGACATAGCTGGGTGACCACTAGTTCATGGCGAGTATTCTCTGGTATATAAAAAGTTCATGGAAAGCATGATCTATAAGGTCAAATTCTGCCCTCTTTTAGCAGAAAAAATTCTACATGTTAAATGTCATTGTAAACATTTTCAACATATTATTATTTTGGATTATGTCGGAATTTCATATATTATACATTACAGTTTTCTTTTGCCATTGCTCCCAGGTTCAATTGCTCCCTACCTATGTGTCAATCTAAAATATTTATCTTTAAAATGTATCAGTTGAAGTATGTGTTGCATATATACTCATTGGAACATGAGCAGAGTCTCAGTGCCTTGTCCCTTAAAAAAAAATACTGAGTTAATCCTTTCTGCACCGTGGCACACCTCCTGAGGAGAAGCCATCAGGCCTGAAGAGCTTTATACTCCATCACCTTGATCACAGTTTTTCTTATGCATTTATTTATTATGATTTTTTCATTGTGTATTCCCTCTGCAGCCGCCTCTCTTTTCTCCTTCCTAGCCCACTCAATCTGCTTCTTCTAACCTCTGCCCTTTTCTCTAGTTCCCTAATAGTGAAGGTCCTCCTCCCCCTTTTCCTGAACCTATTTTATCAGGTCTCATCAAGGCTGGCTGCATCTTCCTCTGTGGCCTGATAATCTGGGCATTGTTCTCCCTGTGTCTGCAGGTCCCTCTACTAATAACACCCTTCCTGCCTCCTTTCCTGCAGGCTTCCCAGAGCTCTGAGGGGAGGGAGAATACCATTGGGAAATCCCATTCAGAGCTTGGTGTTTTAAGGTCTCTCTCTGCATAATTTCAGACTGTGGGTCTCTGTATGCAATCCCATTTTATGCAGAAGAAAGCACCTTGTGGATACAAGAACATGGCACAGATCTATCAGCTGAGGGCATAGAGCAATATATTTTAATAAAAATAGCCTGTTTTTTTTTTTAATTTCTATAGGATGTCCTCCCCCAACATCTCAATTAAAAGCCACTCACTCCACGTAGTAGAACACTGGTTTGTTGACAATAGGTGGCATATTGGAACTTTATTCCCCATCATTACGAGACCATCTAATAAGTGAATACATATCATATTTGTCTTTCTGCAATATAGTTACTTCACTCAGGATAATTTTTCCTGGTTCCATCCATTCACCTGGAATATCTTGTTGTCATTTTCTTAGCAGAATTATACTTTGTAATGGAAAATTCCACATTTCCCCTAAAGGAGATTGTCAGTCCTTGGATTTTGGTAGGATTATGTCATTGTATTGAATGACAAAACTATGAGGATAACTATGTTCTTTTAGCCTAGAAATCCCTCCATCTTCTTCTACTTCCTGGTGATTTGAATTTCAACATCTCCTTAAAGCTCCTCTGTTTATATGTGGAGTTTCCCAGGAAAGAAATGGTAGGGAAGTGTTAAAAGGTAAGGCCTTGATAGACAATATTATTTCTATAGGAGTTATATTATAGGAGGATGTGTTTGAGGTTGATATGCCTTGAAAGTGACCAGACAGAATTGAGTCTCTGTCTCTCAGTTTCTGTAATTTTTATGTCTTTGTTTCTGTTGGTGTTGACCTCTCTATTTGTGAATCTTTCTCTCTAGCTCTCTCTCTCAGTCTCCCTCTCTCTTCATTGCCACATGTGGTTCAGTATGAAAATCTCTCAATTCTGCAGAAGGACTACAACAAAATGACTGCTTGCTGACATGACATCATGAATGGTCTGTGTTAAAATAGAAATAAAATCCAACAAAACGCTTTTTGTACAAAGAGTTGCCTTGGTCAGGGAGCTGTTTCACCATAAGTAATTCATTGACTGAGGACATATCTGTGCATTTAAAAAATAAAAATGATATCTGTGACAATGTGATAGTCACATTTAAAGGACATGTGACATTATTAATGACCCCTTGATAGATATAAGTGACCCTTTTCCAAAATTAAGAGTCTTGGACATAAGAACTGACATCTCTGGGTTGTTTGCTTTCTGCTTCCGAGATTGAGGCATGTAGGGATGTTCAGCCTTTTTCTGTCCACTTGGCTCTTTTAATAATTCACTTCTGCAACACTTACTGGCTTTAATCTATTTCATGACATCATTCTGCAATCAGCACCTAAGACAATCTTCAGGTTTCTATGGAGATGAATAAAAAATCTTTCCCCAGTGTCCAGTATCTCTGATCTTGTTCACACTTGACTCTTTCTTGTGAAAACCAACAAGCTTTTATCTCATCCTTTTATCCAGATCCTGCACCTTTACTCTTGTTTATCTCTGTGACAATGTCAGGTAGGAAATGAAACTTTAATGTTTATTCAATTGGACAACATCCTATGTATGGAAGCTTCAACATGATATGGGATTATGGGGATTATACTGAATGACAAGTTGGTCCTCTAATGTGGTCTTGGATTTTAAATTTCCTAGGTTTTGACTTAGATCTGAGAAGTTACTGACATACTCACTAAATGTACCTTCACATTCTTATTGATATAATATTTTGGCAGAGTCTAGCATTCCCTGGGTTATTGAGTCTTTAACAGTAGGGAAAAGAGATGCAAACCAGAAAATTCCTGGTACTGGTTATCTGAAATAGAGAATGTTTTGTGAGATTAAAAGGAGAACTGAGGGGCAGTAAAGAATTTGACAGCTGTTGCTGTTCCATGCTAGGTTTGCCAACCCTGTGAGCAGGGTTGCCTTGGCTGAGCCGCCAAGCGGTCATTTAGCAAATTTCCTAGTCCTAGGCTTTACAGTTAAAATTGGGCAATCAAGAAAAATAAATGTGTCAGTGTTATATGCCTTGGATGAAAGAGGAGCTGCATTACCTGTTGGTCCTCCAGACCAACCCTCTAAATGTAGGGTTAGTGCCAGGACTGCGTGTTCAGAGGAGACACCTGATCTCATGGCATCTGACACAGCTGAATAAACAATAGTTCATGGCAAGGATTTTCTGCTACATAATGAGCTCCTGGAAAGAATACCTTGCAAAGCCAAACTTGCCTTCCTTTAGTGGGATCTTTTCTCCATATTAAATTATCATGTGTGTTTTTTTTTTCTTTTTTTCTTGTGGTTCAATTGAAAAGCTCTCAATTCTATGAAAGACTACCACAAGATGACTGCTTTCTGAAATGACATCTTGAATTGACTCAGTAACAATATAAGCAAGGTTCCAATTAAATACTTTTTGTTCAAAGATTTGTCTTGGTCAGGGAGCATTTTCCTGACTGAGCACATATTTGTTCATTTAACAAATAATAATGGAATCTGTCATAATGCAAAAATCACATGTCAAGGACACATGACTTTTTAAATGACAGCTTGAATGAAAAATGTGACACTTTTCCTGAACAAAAGTGTCTTGGACACAGGAATGGTCATATCTGTGTTGTGTGCTTTCAGCTGCTTATATTGAGGCAGTAGGGATGTTCAGCCTGTCTCTCAAGCAAGCTGTCAACTTGGCAATTTTAGTAACTGGCTCCTGAAAATCTTACTAGCTTTCACCAGTTTCATAGCATCATTTTCTTTCTCAGCCAATCAGTGCCTGAGAGAATTTTGTGGTTTCCATGGAGATGAGTAAACAAACTTTCCTCAATGTGCAGAATCTCTGATCCTGTGCATATATGACCTTTTTCTTGTGAAACCCTATTAGCATTTATCTCATCCCTTTCTCTAGGTCCCACACCTTTACCCCTGTTTAGCTCTGTGGCAATGTCAGGTAGGAAATGAAATTTTAATGTTTATTTAATTGGACAACTTCCTAGGTAGGGAAGCTTCAGTGTGTTGTTTGATTAAGGCGAAAGCACCAAATGACAAGGTGGTCTCATAATGTGGTCTTGGATCTGAAATTTCCAAGGTTATGAGTTTGAACTGAGCAGGTACTAACCACCTCACTAAATGTACCTTCACATTCTTATTGATATAATAGGCTGGCAGTGTCTAGGGTTCCTTGGGATATTTATACCTTTAAGGGCAGGTAAAAGAGAAGAAAACCAGACAATTCCTAGGACTGGTTTGGCTGAATCAGAGAAAATTGGTGAGTGCAAATGGAGATATGATTGTAAATGAACTATTTCACAGCTGTTGCTCTTCCACACTAGTTTTGCAAATCCTCTGTGAGCAGGGATGCCTTGGCTGACCTGGCTTTATCAGCAGCTGTGATGTTCACAGTGTTCAGTGAGGAACCTTCCTGGGCCTTGGATTTATAGTTAAAACTGGTCCAACAGAACAGAAAAATGGGTCTGTGTTAGAAGCCTAGGACCCAAGAGAAGCTGTAAACCTGCTTACATTCTCCAGACAAATTCTATAAAATTAATATTAGTGTCAGGACTGTTTAGAGGTTCCACCTGAGCTGGGTAACCACTAGTTCATGGCTAGGATTCTCTCCAACATAATGAGTTCCTGGAAAGAATGCCTTACAAAGTCAAACTCTGCCATACTTTAACAGAATCTTTTCTTCATGTTACAACTCATTGTAAAAGTTTTCAACAAATTATTTTTATTGCTTATGTGGGACATTATTTTATTTTATTTTTTTATCAGTTACATTTTATTAACTCTGTATCCCAGCTGTGTCCTGCTACCTCATTCCCCCTCAATCTCACCATCCCTCCCTCATCTCCACCGTGCCTCTTTGCAAGTCCACTGATGGGGGTGACCTCCTCCCTATTCATCCAATCCTGTTTTATCAGGTATCTTCAGGACTGGCTGCTAAGCCCTCCTCTGTGGCCTAACAGGACTGCTCCTCCCTTGGGGGGTGGGGAGGTAAAAGAACCAGGCATTGAGTTCCTGTTAGAAATAGTCCTTGTTCTCCTCACTATGGGAAACCAATTGGTTACTGAGCTGCCACAGGCTACATCTGAGCAGAGGTTCTAGATTACATCCATACATGGTCCTTGGTTGAATGTCAGTCTCAGGAAAGACCCTGTGCTCAGACATATTTGGTCCTTCGGGAGCTCTTATCCTTTCCCCATCATACTAACTCACCTTCTTTCATATCGTTTCCTGTACTCTGCAAAGGTTTGGTCATGAGTCTTTGTATCTGCTTTGAAAACACTGCTAGTTAGAGTCTTTCAGATGTGCTCAATAGACATCAGTCATAATTTCAATGCACATCCCATCTCTCTTTCTAAACAAGGATTGATCATCTTACCCCATGTCCGTTCTCTTGATTATCTTTTTAGGTGTATAGATTTCATTATGTTCATCATATCTTAGAGGTCTATATAAGTGAGTATATCCCATGTTTGTCTTTCTCCTTCTGGGATATTTCACTCAGAATGATCTTTTCTTGATCCCACCATTTGCCTGAAAATTTCATCATTTCCTCCTTTTTGATTGCTGAGTAGTATTCCATTGTATAAAAATACCACAATTTCTGTATCCATTCCTCTGTTGATGGACTTTTGGGTGGTTTCCAGCTTCTGGCTATTACAAATAAAGCTGCTATAAACATGGTTGAGCAAGTATCTCTTTTGGGTATTTGAGAAAATTTTGGGTATATACCTAGCAGTGGTATAGCTGGGTCTTGAGGAAGCACTAGTCCTAATTGTCTTAGAAAGCGCCAGATAGCTTTCCAGAGTGGTTGTACCAGTGTACAATTCCCACTAGCAGTGGAGGAGGGTTCCCCTTTCTCTACAACCTCTCCAGCATATGTTGTCGATTGAGTTTTTCATCTTGGCCATTCTGGTGGGTATGAGGTGAAATCTCAGGGTTGTTTTGATTTGCATTTCCCTGATGGCAAATGTGGTTGAGCATTTCTTTAAGTGTTTCTCTGCCATTCGATATTCCTCTGTCAAAAATTCTCTGTTTAGCTCTGTTCCCCATTTTTTAATTGGATTACTTGGTTTGCTGCTTTTCAGCTTCTTTAGTTTGTTGTATATACTGGATATTAGTCCTCCTTCAGATAAAGGGTTAGTGAAGATTTTTTCCCAATCTGTAGGCAGTCATTTTGTTTTGATGATGGTGTCCTTTGCTTTACAGAAGCTTTTCAGTTTCATGAGGTCCCATTTGTTCTTAGAGCCTGTGCTGTTGGTGTTCTGTTCACGAAGTTGTTTCCTGTGCCAATGAGTTCTAGGCTGTTCCCACTTTTTCTTCTAACAGATTAATAGTTTCTGCTTTATGTTGTGGTTTTTGATCCACTTGGACTTTAGTGTTGTACAGAGTGATAAATATGAATCTATTTTCATTTTTCTGAATGTAGACATCCAGTCGGACTAGCACCACTTGTTGAAGATGCTATCTATTTTCCATTGCATGGTTTTGGCTTCTTTGTCAAAAAATCCAGTATGCATAAGTGTGTGGGTTTATTTCTGGGTCTTCTATGAGGTTCCATTGATTCTCCTTTCTGTTTTTATGCCAGTATCATGCAGTTTTTATTACTATTGCTCTGTAGTACAGCATGAGCTCGGGGATGGAGATACCTCCAGATGATCTGTTGTTGTACAGGATTGTTTTGGAGACTGTGGGTTATTTATTTCTCCATATGAAGCTGAGAATATTTTTTTCAAGGTCTGTAAAGAATTGAGTTGGTATTTTGATGGGAATTACATTGAATTTATAGATTGCTTTTGGCAGAATGGCCATTTTCACAATAATAATCCTACCAATCCAGGAGCATGGGAGATCTTTCCATCTTCTGATATCTTCTTCATTTTCTTTCTTCAGAGACTTGAAGGTTTTCTCAAACAGGCCTTTCACTTGCTAGGTTAGTGTCACCCCAAGGTACTTTATGTTATTTCATAGTAGCCTATTGGGAAGGGTGTTGTTTCCCTAATTTCTTTCTCTGCCCTTTTGTCTTTGGTATACAGGAGGGATACTAATTTTTTTGAGCTGATTTTTGGTATACAGGAGGGATACTAATTTTTTTGTATCCTGCCACTTTGCTGAAGGTGTTTATCAGCTGGAGGAATTCTCTGGTTAAATTTTTTGAGGTCGCTCTTGTAAACTATCATATCATCTGCAAATACTGACACTTTGACCTCTTCCTTTCTGATTTGTATTCCCTTGATCTCCTTTAGTTGTCTTATTGCTCTGGCTAGGAATTCAAGTACTATGTTGAAGAGGTATGGAGAGAGTGGGCAGTTTTGCCTTCTTCCTGATTTAGTGGGATTGATTTAAGTTTCTCTCCATTGAGTTTGATGTTGGCTATAGGCTTGCTGTATATTGCCTTTACTATCTTTAGGTATGTGCCTTTTATCCCTGATCTCTCCAAGATTTTAAACATGAATGGGTGTTGGATTTTGTCAAATGCCATTTCAGCATCTAAGGAGATGATCATGTGGTTTTTCTCCTTCAGTTTGTTTATGTGGTGAATTACATTGATGGATTTCCATATGTTGAACCACCCTTGCATGCCTGGGATGAAGCCTACTTGGTCATGGTGGATGATATCTTTGATGTGTTCTTGGATTCGGTTTGCAAGTATTTTATTGAGTATTTTTGCATCAATGTTCATAAGAGAGACAGGTTTGAAGTTTTCTTTTTTTGTTGGGTCTTTGTGTCGTTAGGTATCAGGGTGACTCTCACTTCATAGAATAAGTATAGTAATGTACCATCTGTATCTTTTTTTGTGGAATACTTTGAGGAGAATTGGTGTTAGCACTTCTTTGAAGATCTGGTAAAATTCTGCCCTGTAACCGTCTCGCCCAGGGCTTTTTTTGGAGGGGAGACTCTGAATGACTGCTTCAATTTCCTTGGGGGATATAGGGCTATTCAGTCTTTCTACCTGATCTTAACTTAATGTTGGAAAATGGAATCTATCAAGAAAATTGTCCATTTTATTTAGGTTTTAAAATTTTGTGGCATATAGGCTTTTGTAGTAGGACCTAATGATTGTTTGAATTTCCTCAGTGTCTGTAGTTATGTCACCATTTTCATTGCTGATATTGCTGATTTGGATAGATTCTCTCTGCTTTTTCCTTTAATTAGTTTGTCTAAGGGTTTGTCGATCTTGTTGATTTTCTCAAAGAACCAGCTTTTTGTTTCATTGATTCTTTGAATAGTTTTATTTGTTTCTAATTGTGTGATTTCAGCCCTGAGTTTGATTATTTCTAGCCGTCTGCTCCTCTTGGGTGTATCTGCTTCTTTTTTTTCTAGGGTTTTCAGTTGGGCCATTAAGTTGTTTGTATGTGATGTTACGAATTTCTTCTTGCAGGCTCTTAGTGCTATAAATTTTCCTCTGAGCACTGCTTTCAATGTGTCCCATAAATTTGGGTATGTTGTGCCTTCATTTTCATTAAATTCTAGGAAGTCTTTAATTTCTTTCTTTATTTCTTCCTTAACCCAACATTCATTGAGTAACAAGTTGTTCAGTTTCCATGTGTGTGTCAGCTTTTTGTTATTTCTGTTGTTGTTGAGATCCAGCTTTAGTCCATGGTGGTCAGATAGAATACACGGAATTATTTCAATCTTTTTGTATGTGTTGAGGCTTGCTTTTTGACCAACTATATGGTCTATTTTGGAGAAGGTTCCATGTGGTGCTGAAAAGAAGGTATACTCTTTTGAGTTTGAATGAAAAGATCTGTAGACATCTATTAGGTACATTTGATTTAGGATCTCTGTAGGTGTTTTTATTTCCCTATTTGTTTTCTGTCTAGTTGATCTGTCCCTTGGTGAGAGTGGAATGTTGAAGTCTCCCACTATTAAGGTATTAAGATCAATGTGTGATTTAAGCTTTAATATTGTTTCAATTACGAATGTAGGTGCTCTTGTATTTGGGGCATAGATATTCAAAATTGTGATGTCTTCTTGGTGGATTTTTCCTTTGATGAGAATATAGTGGCCCTCCTTATCTTTTTTGATTAACTTGGGTTGAAAGTCTATTTTATTAGATATTAGGATGGCTAATCCTGATATTTTTCTGGAACCATTTTCTTGAAAAACATTTTTTCAGCCATTTACTCTGAGGTAGTGTTTATCTTTGTTGCATAGGTGTGTTTCTTGGATGCAACAGAATGTTGGATCCTGTTTCTGCAACCATTCTGTTTATCTGTATCTTTTTATTGTGGAGTTGAGTCCGTTGATGTTGATAGATACTAGTGACCAACAATTGCTACTTACTTAAATGTGGGGTTGGTGGTGTCACTGAGTTTCATTGCTTGTATTCTTTTTCTTGTTGTTGTTGTTGTTGTGTAGTTATCTATTTCCTCTGTTACCTTAGATGTACTTGTTTTCTTTGGTTTGGAGTTTCCCTTCTAGTAAATTCTGTAGAGCTGGGTTACTATGTGGATATTGTTTAGATTTGGTTTTGTCATGGAATGTTTTGAATTCTCCATCTATGTTGATTGAAAGTTTTGCTGGGTATAGTAGTCTGGTTGGAATCTGTGGTCCCTTAAGGACTGTATGATTTCTGTCCAGGTCCTTCTGTCTTTCATAGTTTCTGTTGAGAAATCTGGTGTGATTCTGATAGGTCTACCTTCATATATTACTTGGCCTTTTTCCCTTGCTGCTTTTAGAATTTTTTCTTTGTTCTGTAGGTTCAGGATTTTGACTATGATGTGATGTGAAGAATTTCTTTTCTGGTCTAGTCTACTTGGTGTTCTGTAGGCCTCTAGTATGTTTATGGCCATCTCCTTCTTTAAGTTGGAAAAGTTTTCTTCTATAATTTTCTTGAAAATATTTTCTGGACCTTTGAGCCTGATGTCTTCTTTTTCTCCTACTCCTATTATTCTCAGATTTTGTCTTTTCATGGTCCTTTTGTCCTTGATTTCTTGGATGTTTTGTGTTTGAAACTTTTCTGATTTCATTTTTTTCTTTGAGAGATGAGTCAATTTCTGCTAGTGTATCTTCAGCTCCTGAGATTATTTTTTCCATCTCTTGTATTCTGTTGGTGATGTTTACCTTTGTAGTTCCCAATCTTTTATCTATGTTCTCCATCTCCTGGTTTTTCTCTATTTGTGTTTTCTTTATTGATTCTAATTCTGTTTTCATGTCTTGCACCGTTTCCTTCATCTGTTTGAATGTGGAGTCCTGCTTTTCAACGACAGCTTCTCTCTTTTTTTTTTTGTCTGTTTCCTCTCTATGTATCACTAATTGTGCCTCTACTTCTTTGGGTATATTTGCCTGTATTTCTATGAGAGCTTTATTTATTTCTTATTTATTTGCCTTCATTTGTGTGGACATTTCTTTGAGAGCTTTGTTCATTTCTTCTTTGTTTGCCTCAATTTTTCTGGTCATTTCTCTGAGAGCTCGATTTGTTTCCTCTTGGTTTGTCTCAATTTCTTTGGTTATTTCTCTGAGGGCTTTCTTCATTTCATCTTTATGGGCCTCTAATAGCTGGAGAAACATAGTTTTGCATTCATTTTCTTGTATATCTAGTGAATTGAAGCGTCCATCTTTTTATGGGGTTGATGTTGAGGTCATTATGTCCTGATTTTTGTTGGGAGTGGTCTTATGTCTGCCTCTTGTCATCTGGTTATTTATAGCCCTCACTGTTTGTTCCTTGAGTTTATAGTTCGGGCTATGATCGTCTTTTTCTGTTTTCTGGGCAGTTTTTTCAGGAAGATGAGAGAGGTTCACTGGTTTCGGTGTGTGCTTTGTGGTTTCAGTTTTGCCTAAGTAAGGAATGTGATGCTGGTGCTATTTGCATGCGCTTTTAGCGGGCGCAGTGTGCATGATTGGATTCTTTGACTATTGAGTGGCCTGCAGGCCACTATTATGCAGTTCTGTCTGAGATCCAGGGATTGTTTGCCTGGATTACACTGGTGGACCCACAAGGCAGAGGCTTGTTGGGGTCACTATCCCAAGAATCCCTATGATGCCCACAATAGGGGTGTGGGTGGCAGGGATCTTTTCTGTTTGCTTCTGTGGAGAGGCCCTGAGTCTGGGGCAAACTCTCCCTAGAAGGCTCACTCACCCTCTTGCAGGACCAGTTGGAATGCACTGGGGTTCCCCTTGTTCTCTACTCTCTGATTTGGTCCTGCTGTGGAGAATGCATAGGTAGGCTAACAGTCAGCTCTGTGACACTGTGGCCGCAGGACTCGGTGTCCACCTTTCCTGTGTACTGCCTCTCTGTCCTTTCCCTCTGCCAGGAGGGGTTATGTTGACTGGTCCCATGGGAAAGAGTTAGGTTGAGTGTTCTCAATCCCAGATCCTGGGCCCAGATCTCTCTGCCAGCAGCAGCCTGGCGGAAGAACCTATGTTTGCTGATCCCGAGAGAGTGCCAGGTAGGATTGAGTGTCCTCAGATCCAGAGTTTGGTTTTTTCTTCTAGGGGCAACTGGGTGAGCTGGAGAGGGGTTGCTGTGTCCTGTGGCAGGCTGCCTCTCTGTCCTTCCCCTCTGACCTTCCCCTCTGCTAGGGCAAGCTTATGGTTGTGCTCTCAGGGGAGTGCAAGGAAAGGTTGGGACTTCTCAGTCAGATCCTGAGCCTGGGTTTCTCTGCCAGGGTTAAGGGGGTGCCGGTGATAGGACTTGGTGTTAGACCTTATTGTGCTGGGAATCTCAGGACATGTTGAATGACCACAGTCCCAGATCTTGAGCTGAAGTTTGTTTGCTAGGAGCAGCCAGCAGCACTAGGGTCCTGGCCCTGTGAAACTGCTGTGCTCCTCTTTATCCTTCCATTCAGCTGTGGCAGGGTTATGCAGGCATTTGGGTGAGTGCCCAAAAGGATTGGGTTTTCTCAGCCGGATCTCGGGTTGGGGTACAGACAATGTGGCCTGAGGCAGATTCTGAAGGACACCTCCTGCCTCCTTGATGAGGGAGTAGGAATTTTAAAGCCTGGTGTGCAGCGGCTCTCTGTGAGCGGCGGGAGCTCAGTTGTGATGGTGGTGGGTACCCATGGTAGGTGAAACCTTCCAGGGAAAGATTGGGTGACCTGTGACCAGTCTCGCACTTTTCCTGGGGATTTCTTGTGACTGGAACTCCTAGTCTCTGGCACCCTGTGCCCACCAATCAGCCTGGGAAAGTGATTGGGACACACAGACTTGCAGCTCCAGCCTGGAGACCCAAAGCCTGTGTTACTTTCCGTGTTCTGGCTGTGTGGCCTGAGAGTGGATCCAACAGATTCCCATGCTGTGGGAGCCTCCTCTCACCTGGGAAACATGCTAGTTGTAGTTTTAGGGCCCAGAGTTCAGTCTCCTGGTTGCTACATGGAGAGTGTTGTCCCGCTTCTCAGACACAGTGTTCTCCCGGTGCTGTCATCTTGGCCCCCCTCATGATCCCACTTGTTCCTTTTAATAACTGGCTCCTGAAACTCTGTCTGCCTTCAACCTGCTTCATGACATCATTTGCCATCTCAGCTAAACAGCATCTGAGAGAATCTTGAGATTTCCATGAAGATGAGTAAACAAACTATTCTCAGTGTCCAATATATTTTATCCTGTGCACATGTGACTGTTTCTTGTGAAACCCAACAAGCCTTTATCTCATCCCTTTATCAAGATTCCATACCTTTACTCCTGTTTTCCTCTTTGACAAAGTCTGATAGGAAATGAAAATTAACTGTTTATTTAATTGGACACTTTCCTAAGTAGGGAAGCTTCAAAGTGATGTGGGATTAAGGGATGAATATACTGAATGAAAAGGTGGTTTTCTACTGGGGTATTGGATCTGAAATTTCCTAAACTCTGACTCTGTAGTGAGCATTTACTGACATACTCACTAAATGTATCTTCACATTCTTATTGATATAATTGACAGGCTGGGCCTAGGTTTCCCAGTAGTATTGAGTCTCTAGAGCACGGAAAAGAGAAGGAAACCAGATAATTCCTGGGATTGATTTGGTTGATACAGAGAATGATTTGAGAGGCAATAAAAGATTTGAGAGCTGGTGCTGTTCCACACTAGGGTTGCCAGACCTCTATGAGCAAGGTTGTTTGCTCATAGACCTGGATGGATTGGCAGCTATGTCCTACTTAGTGGTCACTGAGCAATTCTCCTTGTCTTGGTTTACAGTTGAAACTTCTCCTTCAGGACAGATAAATATGTATGAGTTATATTGCTAGTACACAAGAGCAGAAGTGTTTCATGCAGTGGTCCTCCAGGTAAACACTCCAAATGTAGTATTAGTGCCAGGACTGCTTTCTCAGTATTGCCACCTGAGCTCCTGGTCTGAGGTAGCTGAGTAACCACTAGTTCATGGCTCGGATTCTCTGCTACATATGAGTTCCTGGAAAGCATGCCTTGCATGTGCAAGCTCTGGCCTCCTTTAGTGGAATCTCTTCTCCAGGAAAAATTCATTGTAAAAGTTGTCAACATATCATTTTTATTGATTATGTGGGAAATTCATATACCATACATTACACTCCTTTTCCCTTGTTCTCAGGTTGAAATTCCTACCCATGTGTCACACTAAAAATTTTTATCATTAAAATATATCAAGTATTGAAGTATGTATTGTTCATATACTCTATGAAACATGATCAGAGTCTCAGTGCCAAGTCCCTTAAAAAAAACTGAGTTCATCCTTGCTGGGTACTGGTACCACCCCAAAGAAAAGAGCTCAGTCCTAAGAACTCTAGAGTTCATCACCTTGATTACAGTTTTTCTTATATATTTATTTATTACATATTGTTCAATTTGTATCTCCTCTGCTGCCCTTATCCTTGCAGTCCCACCTACCCTCCTTCTTCTACCCTTATGCCCTTTTCCTAGTTGCCTAAAAGGGGAGGTCTTCCTCGTCCTTTTATCTGATTCTAGCTTATCAGGTCTCATCAAGACTGTGTGCATCATCTTCCTCTGAGGCCTGATTCTCAGGGCTTTGTTCTAATTGTGTCTTCAATTCCCTCTATTTAGGACAGCCTTCCTGCCTTCTCACCTGCAGACTTCCCAGAGCTCTGAGGGGAGGGAGAATTTCATATGGAAATCCCAGGTAGACGTAGGTGTTTTAAGTTCTCTCTGTGAATAATATCAGACTGTGGGTCTAAGTATGCAATCCAATGTAATGTGATGGGGAAGGAAACTTTGTGGATCCAAGAACGTGGCACTGATCTATCAGTAGAAGGTAGAAAGAAATATATTTTAATAACAACAGACTGCATTGCTTGAAAATTTCCATAGAATGCCCTCATCAACATCTCAATTAATAGCCTCCCAATAACCCTAGTAGAACACTGATTTGGTCACAATAGGCAACCTATTGGAACTTCATCCCCCACTATTAGGAGACCTCCTAATAAGTGAATATATACCATATTTGTCTTTCTTCATTTTGGTTATTTCATCAAGGATATTATTCCTGGTTCCTTCTCTTTGCCTGGAATATCTTGATGTTATTTTCTTAGTTGAATAATACTCCTTTATGGAAATATTCCACATTTTCCCCAAAGGAAATGTCTTGTTCTTTAGAACTTTGAATTTGCTGAAACTGTAATCCTTGTATTGAATGACAAACTATCAAGATAACTATATTTTTTTAACCTAGAAGTATTTCCATCTTCTTCCACTTTATGGTGATTTGAATTGCAATGTCCATTTTGAAGCTCATCTATTTACATGTTGAGTTGCCAGTGAGGAAATGTCTGGAAAGGGTTAAGAGGGAAGGCCTTGTTAGATTAAATAATTCCTATTGGAGTTATATTGTAGGAGGGCGTGCTTTGAGGTTGTTATGCCAATGAAATCACCAGATAGAATATGTCTCTGTCTCTTTCTCTGTCAGTTTATATCTTTTTTTCTGTAGGTCTCTGACTCTCTAAATCTGAATCTGTTGCTCTAGCTTTTTCTCTCTCTGTCTCTTGCTCTCTGCCTGCTGCTAAAGGTTTAGTATGAAAAGCTCTCAGTTCTGCTGAAGAACTACAAGTTGTGTGTTTTCTGATGTGATATCATGGATAGTCTCTGTAAACATATAATCAAGGTCCTGATTAAATGCTTTTTGTTCAAAAAGTTGGCTTGGTCAGGGAGCATTTTTCAAGTAAGTAATTCACTGACTGAGGACATATCTGTCCATTTAATAAATAATATTGCAATGTGTGATAATTTGAAAGTCACATATCAAGACACAGGACTTTACTAATGATCACTTGAAAGAAATATGTGACAGATAACTGAACTAAGAATATTGGACACAGGAAGTGTCTTTGGGTTATGAGGTTTCATATCAGCCTTTCTCTCAAGCACACTGTCCACTTGGCCCTTTTAAAATCTAGCTCTGTAAACTCTTACTGATTTTCACCTGTTTCAGGACATCATTCTCCCTCTTAGCCAATCAGTACCTAACTTTGTGATATCATAATATCATTGGGATGTCATGATGAATCTTGATATCATGATGCAATTGTGATGATATAATAGCATTGTGATGTCATCCTACCATTGTGAAGTCATGCTCTTGTGAAATCATAATTGCATTTTTATGTCAAAATTCCCTTGTGATATAATAGCACAATCTTGTTGTAGTACTACTGTATTAAAAGCATAATACCATTTTGTCATAATACCATTTTGATGTCAGCATAGCATTATGATATCAAAATCCATTGTGAAGTCATACCAGAATCATGTCTTAATAGCATGGTGCTGTCATAAGAGCAAAGGGATGTCATGATGAATTTTGTTGTCAGAATGCCATTGTGATATCATAATGGTATTGTGATGCCATCATAACATGTTGGTGTTGTCATAATATTGTGATTTCATAAGAGCATCATGATTTCATATCATTATAATAGAATTGTGATGTCAAAATTCCATTGTGAGGTCATACCACAATAATGTTGTAATAGCAACGTGATGTCCTAATATCATGGTTTTAGGACATACCTGTCATAGGTATCCTGCCATAATACTATTGTGTCATCATAATAGCATTGTGATATAATAAAATCATAATTCCACTATAAAGTCATAACAACATTATCATATCAAAATAGCATTTAGATGTCATACCATTGTGATATCATAATACCTTTTTGAAGTCATAATAGTATTGTTATGTCATAATACCATTGTGTCCTCGTAATAGCATTGTAATGTCATAATAAGTAAAATCAAAATACCATTGTGATTTCATAATAGCATTGTGATGACAAAATAGCTTTGAGATGTCATAATTGCTGTATGCTTTCATATCATGGTGATGTAGTAATAGCATTGTGAGGTCATACCACAATCATGTTGTAATAGCTTTGTCATGTCAGAATAGCATTGGGATGTCATGATGAATTTTCATTTTCTGAGGCCATTATTATGCCATAATATCATTGGGATGTAATAAGAGCATTAGGATGTCTAATATCATTGTGAAGTCATACAGTTGTGAAGTCCTAATAGAAATTTGATGTCAAAATTCTATTGTGATGTCATACCATAATGATGATGTAATACCATTGTGATTTCATAATAGCATATTGATGTCATAATACCATTGTGAGGTCATTATACCATTGTGATGTCATAATACCACTATTATGTTATAATAATATTGTGAAGTCATAACATGATTTTGATACCATATTACCGTTGTGGTATCAAAATTTCGTTCTGATATCATACCACAATCTTGTATTAATAACATTGTGCTATCATAATAGCAATGGAATATCATGATGAATTTTGATATCATACTGCCCTTGTGATATTATAATGGCTTTGTGATGTCATCATAGCATTGTGGTGTCATCATAACATTTGATTTCAAAATAACATTGTGATGTCATAATAGCATTGTAACATCATATCATTAAGATATCATAAGAGCATTGTGATGTATTAATAGCTTTGTGATGTCAAAATTTCTTTGTGATGTCATACCATAATCATGTCATAATACCATTGTGATGCATTGGGATGTCATGATGAATTTTGATGTCATAACACCATTGTGAATGCATAAAACCATTCTATGTCATCATAGCATTGAGATGTCCTAATTTCATTGTGATGTCATAACACAATCATGTTGTAAGAACATTGTTATATCATAATAGTATTGTGATGTCAATAGCATTTCCTTTGTGATGACATAAAACAATCATGTTGTAATAGCATTTTATGTCAGAATACCATTGGGGTGTCATGATGAATTTTGATGTCATAATGCCGTTGTGATATCATAATCATGCTGTGATGATTGTGAAGACTTCCTGTTGTGAAGTCATAATTAAATTCTGATGTCAAAATTCTGTTGTGATGTCATACCACACTCCTTGAAATATCATACCATTGTGATATCATAATAGCAATGGTATATCATAATAATAATATTGTGATGTGAAAATGCCATTGTAAAGTCATATTACCATTGTGATATCAAAATAAGATTGTGAAGTCATAATATCATTTTGAGGTCATAATGCCATTACAGTATTATGATAACATCATAATGTTATTATGATATCACAATGGAATTTGGAAATGATATCTCTATGAAATCACAATAGAATATTGACATCACAATAGCATTATGACCTCAAAATACTCTTATGACATCACAGTGGTCTGACATCTCAATGCTATTGTGACATCACAAAAATAGGACATCACAAATGTGTTATGACCTCACAATAGTATTATGATATCACAATGGCTTTATGCCATCAAAATGCTATTATTACCACCAAATACTGTTATGACATCACAATTGTACTATGGCATCACAATGGCATTATGACATCAAAATGCTAATGAGACATCACAATGGTATTATATCTTCTTGATACAATCACATCACAATAGTATTATTACATCACAACTTTATTATGACATCTCAATGATATGTCATCACAAGTGTATCATCACATAAGTGCTCTTATGACAACACAATGGTATAATAAAATAAAAATGATGTCATGAAATCACAATGGTATTATGATAACACAATACTATTATGACCTCATCATAGTATGACATTCCAATGCTATTATAAAATTGAAATGGCATCATGAGATCAGAGTGCTGTGACATCTAATGGAATTATTTCATGATAATAGTAAGACACCCTACTGCAATAATATCCTCACAATTATATGACATCAAAATGGTATTGTAATGTCACAATGGTGTTATGATTTCACAATGGTATTACAATATCACAATGCTATTATGACAACACAATGCTATAATGACATCAGGTCATTTTTAATGACCTCAAAATGCTTTTATGACATTATAATACAAAGTATTATAACTTCACAATGGTCTTATGTCATATCAATGCAATCATGATATCACCATGATATAACACCTAAATGCTCTTATGACATCACAACTTTATGATGACATCACAATTGTATTGTGATATCACAATCACATTATGACCTAAATAAGCTAGAATGACATCACAATGTTATTATATCACAATGCTGTGATGACATCAAAAAGGTATTATCATCAACTGGTATTATGACATCAGATGCTATTATGACCTCAAAATAGTATTATGACATCACAATGGTATTGTGACATCAAAATTATATGGCATTACAATGCTATTAAAACATCACAATGGTGTTATGAGTTTACAATTCTATGATGCAATCATAATGATATTTTGAATTCACAATGCTATTGAGATATCTCAATGCTATTAGGACATCACAATGGTATTATGAATTCACAGTGGTATTATGACATGATTGTGGGATGGCTTCACAAAGGAATTTTGACATCAAAAAGCTATTATGACAGCACAACTTTAAGATTTCTCAAAGATATTAGGACATCCAATGCTATGATGTCATCACAATGCAATTCTGACAAAACAATGACATCACAACATCAAAATTCCTTGACATCATAATGCTATTATGATATCACAATGGTTAGATGCTGATTGGATAAGAGGGAGAATGAAGTCATGAAACAGATGAAAGCCAGGAAAAAATTCTGGAGCCAGTTATTAAAAGGGCCAAGTGGACAATGTGCATGAGAGAGCAGCCCTACATGCCTCAATCTGGGCAGCTGAAAACACACAACCCAGAGAATACAGTTCCTGTGTCCAAGACTATTAGTTCAGGAAAAGTGTCCCATATTTCTTTCAAGTGGTCATTAATAAAGACATGTGTACTTGATGTGACTTTTATATTATCACTGATTCTTATATTTATTAAATGCACAGATATGTCCTCAATCAGTGAATTACTTACTGGGAAAGTACTCCTTGACCAAGGCTACTTTCCACACCTGGGAACCACCCCCAACAAGAATCTTCCAGTCCTGAAGAGCTTTATACTTTATCACCTTGATCACAGTTTTTCTTATGTATTTATTTATTACGATTTGTTCACATTGTACCCCCTCTGCTGCCCCCTCCCTCTTCTCCTGAGCCCAACGACCCTCCTTCTTCTACCCCTGTGCTCATTCTCTAGTTCCCTGATAGTGGAGGTCCTCCTCCTTCTTCATCACATAATAGTATTTAGGTGTTATATCATGGTTATGTAATGACTGCATTGATATGTCATAAGAAGATTGTGAAGTTATGCTATTATGTTCTTGTAGCCCTTTTAGCCAAGAACACCCTCCATCTTCAAAGGTGATGAAGTATAGCAATCTTCAGGATTGATGGCTTCTTCTTGGGGGTAGGGGGTGCCAGGGTGCAGCAAGGATGAACTTAGTTTTTTAAAGGGACTTGCATTGACACTCTGTTCATGTAACAATAAGTATATGAACAACACATACTAAAATTTATGTATTTTAAAGAAAAAAATACTGTTGCACATGCATAGAAATTTGAAGCTAGAAGCAAAGGAAAAGTATAATGTATGCTAAATGAAATTACCACATAATCAATAAAAGTATATGTTTGACAACTTTTACAATGACTTTTAACATGGAAAAAAAGATTCCACTAAAAGAGGGCAGAATTTGCAAGGTATGCTTTCAAGGATCTCATTTTGTGCCAGAGAATTCTAGCCATGGACAAGTGGTTACCCATCTACCTCAGATCTTATGAACGCATGTGGCACCAATGAACAAGCAGCCCTGGCACTAATATGACATTCCCATGGAATTTCTACAGGACCATGGCATGAAACACAGCTGCTCTTATGTCCTAGGCATATAACAAGGATGCATTTCTCTGTCCTAAATGCACAGTTTAACTGTAAACCCCAGGACCAGGAGGCTTGCTCACTGATCACTGAGTAGAACAGAAGTGCTGATCTAGCCAGGTTAGCCAAGGCAATCCTCTCATAGAGGGTTGCCAACACTAATATGGAATAGCTCCATCTGTCAAAGAGTTTATTGCTCCTCAGATCTCCTTCTGTAATAACCAATCTTTCTCTGTTTCAGCCAAACGAGTCCCAGGAATTATCTGTTTTCCTTCTCTTTTCCCTGCTCTTAAAGACTCAATAACCCATGGAATCCTAGACCCTGCCAACCAACTATATCATTAAGAATGTGAATGTACATGAAGTGAGTATGCTAGTAACTGCTCAGTTCAAAGTCACAACCTAGGAAATTTCAGATCCAGGAGCACAATAGGAGACCATCTTGTCATTCAGTACATTCCACTTAATCCTACATCACTTTGAAGCTTACCTACTTGGCAAGCTGTCTAATTAAATATTAAATTTCATTTCCTACCTGATATTGTCACAGAGGTAAACATGTTTAATAAACAGGAGCAAACATGAGGAACATGGATAAATGGTTAAAATAATGGCTTTTTGAGTTTCACAAAAATAGTCACGTGTGCACAGGATCAGAGATGCTGAACACTGAGGAAAGTTTGTTTACTCATCTCCATAGAAACCTCAAGATACTCTCAGGTGCAGATTGGCTGAGAGGGAGAATGATGTCATGTAAAAGGTGCGAGCCAGTAAGTTTCAGAAGATAGTTATTAAAAGGGCCAAGTGGACAACGTGATTGAGAGAAAGGCTGAGCAGCCCTACATGCCTCAATGTGGGCAGCTGAAGGCCACACAGAGATATCAAAGTTCCTGAGTTTAAGACTCTTAGTTTAGGAAAACTGTCACATATTTCTTTCAAGTATTCATTAATAAAGTCACGTGTCCTTGACCTGTGACTTTCACATCATCACAGATTCCAATAAAATTTGTTAAATGCACAGATATGTCCTCTGTCATGGAAATATTTACTGGGAAAATGATAACAATGTTCTTTTAGCCTTGAATTCCCTGCATCTTCTTCCACATCCTGGTGATTTGAATTGCAATGTCCCGTTGAAGCCCATCTATTTATATGTAGAGTCCCCAGTGAGGAAATGTCTGATTAAGGTTAGGAGGTATGGCCTTGTTAGATAATATAATTCCTTTTCTTTTCCTAATTTCTTTCTCAACCCTTTTGCCTTTTTTATACAAGAGGGCTACTGATTTTTTAAGTTAATTTTTTGTCCAGCCACTTTGCTGAAGGTGTTTATAAGCTGTAGGAGTACCCAGGTAGAATTTTTGGGGTCATTGCTCATTAGGAGAAATCCAGTACGAGTTTCAGGAGCCAGTTATTGAAAGGGCCAAGTGGACAGCCTGCTTGAGAGACTAGATGAGCAGCACTAAATACTTCAATATGAGCAGCTAAAAGCACACATCCCAGAGATGACCATTCCTGTGACTAAGACTCTTAGTTCAGGAAAACTATCACATACTTCTTTCAAGTGGTCATTAATAAAGTAAAGTCCTTGACATGTTTCTTTCATATCATCACAGATTTCAATTAAATTTGTTAAATGCACATATATGTCCACAGGAAATGAATACTTACTGGAAAATGCTCACTGACCAAGGCAACTCTTTAAACAAAAAGCATTTAATTATGACTTTGGTCATATTATTTACAGAGCCTATTCAGGATATCATGTCTGCAAACAGTCATCCTGTTATAGTCCTTCAGCAGAACTGAGAGATTTTCATACTGAACCACAGGCAGTGAGAGTGAGACTGAGAGAAACAGAGAAAAAGTTAGAGAAACAGATTAAAAAATATAGACCTAGACCGACAGAAACAAATATATATAGTAACAGAGACCTAGCAACAGGGACTCCAGTCTCTCTGATCACTTTCATTGGCATATCAACTTCAAACAACAACCTCCTATAATATAACTCTGATATAAATTCTTTTACTTATCAAGGCCATCCTGCCCATCCCTTCCCAGATATTTCCTCACTGGGAACTAAACTAGTAAATAGATGATCTTCAAGTGGACATTGTAATTCAAATCACCAGGAAGTGGAAAAAGATGGAGAGATTCTAGGCTAAAAGAACACAGTTATCCTAATAGTTTATCATTCAAAACAATGGCTAAAGTCCCAGCAACTTCCAATTTCTAAAGAACAGGACTGACAATCTCCTTTGGAAAAAATGTGAAAAATTTCTATAATGGGTGTTATTCAACTAAGAAAATGACATTATGATCTTTTAAGGCAAATGGATGTAACCAGGAAAGAGCATCCTGGGTACTTCACCCAGGAAGAAAGACAAACTTGGTATGTATTCACTTATTAGGAGGTCTCCTAATAGTGGGGGATAAAGTTCCAACAGGCCATCTATTGTGACCAAACCAATCTTCCACTAGAGAGATTGGATGGGAGTTAATTGAGTTGTTGGGCCAGGGCATCCTATGGAAATTTTCAAACAGCTCAGGCTGTTTTTAATAAAATATGTTGCTCTTTGCCCTCAATTAATAGATCAATGCTATGGTTTTGTTTCCACAGAGATGGTTCCTCCTGCTTCAAATGGGATTGCTTACAGAGAAACTATTGTATGTAACTATTAAAAATTTACTATTGATTTATCTTCTGGTAATGCTGCTGTTATTTCTAAACAACTGTATGCACAAATCACCAGACAGAGACTGGGTTTATTTAGTTAACCTAAAACACAATGATGGGCAGTAGTTATTACATCCTAAATATCTAAGCCCTCATAGTTTCTAACATTTAGATTTCACTACATTATACCTGCTTTTAGTGATATATCAGGCCCAGTCTATCTGTCCACATCATTGATCCATGATCTGTCCTCCAGCTCTCTCTCCTACCTATCCTCTTGCCTCTTTTTCTCCCTCTCATTTTCTGTCCTCTGGTTCCTCCATTTGCACAACATTGTGCCTAATTGTTTTATTTTGGCCTGATTGAACACAGTTGAGAAAGGATGCTTAGAATAAGTATCACAGTACAATATCTGGATTGAAACCACAGAATGTGGGGTAGAAATCAACATCTGAATAAGCAAGGGTAAGGTGTATACATTTCAAAAGAATATTATACCAACATTTCCTTTCAAGTCCAATAAAAGGCTCCTTTTGTTTTAAAACAATAATTATTATGAAAACTGTTAGGTAAAATCTACATGTGCAATGTCCAGTCCATGTGTAATTAGCAACTTAGGAGAAAATATCTGATTATCTTATCTTGACAAGGTAAAAATTCTACAACTAAATTAACTTTTATCCTTATTGGTATTAATTATAAGAATAGACTTCTTAAAAACAACTTACTCTTAACTGTGGCACTGTAATTATTTGATATTCAAACCCATCAGAGTCTTGAGAAGGTATAAAATTTGTTAATAGCATAAATAGGAAGTACATGTTAGCAGCTTCTAAAAAATAAAAAAAAGAAACTGTTTGCTACCTGAACAGTCACCCATAACTCTTTGCAACATTGGAGCATCATCTTAAGCCTTATGGCTCAGAATATTTGACGGACATATATGTGAAAGAGGAACTATTTAGTACTTGCTTACCCTGTCTTGGCAGAGTTCTGAAGTTGATTTGTCCTGCATTTAAGTTTGCCTATTTTAGGCAGAAATTGTCTGTCATGAAGGAAGGGTAATTTCTTCTAAATTTGCCACATTTGAAGCAATCTCCATATGGAGGTTCTTCTATGTTCATTATATTCATTGAGGTAAGTGGGGTGCTGCCAGGAGATGACTTGTCTCATTGTCAAAGAATCTTTAAAATTATAAAGACACTTTTAAATGCCATATTCTGTAGGTATCTGAAGTTTTTGAAGACTATCTATCTTTACATTATCAATCTATCTACAAAATCATATGACTCTGTTAAACCTAGGATGTATATACTCTAGTGATAAATTAGACTAGTTACTGACATGACTATGAGTTGAATAACTACCAATCAACTTGCATACTGAATACCTAACCAGTTTTTAGTAGCAGTTTAAAACTATTTGAAGTAACCTTAACTTCTATCAATATACTAAAGCTTATTCCAATGTATCAAAAATACTTATTTTGCATCAATATGCAAATCCTATAACAGAGTTAAAATTATTTGAGAATAACAAATAAAACCCTAAACTGAGTAGATTAAATAATCTATCTTTTTTTCTATTCCTAAAAGATATCCCTGTATATTCGTTGTTTCACTTTGAATAAGATAATTAATAATAAACATCTCCCAAAGACAATAGAATTTCATGCCCATAGCAAACAACCAAAATGTACCCAACCCCCTTTAAGAAAAATTGCACTTTGTTCTTATGGATTTCTTTAGCTGACATTTTGGACATGTAGAAATCCTGTAGAGGGCCCAAATATAATTGAGAAAAGTTGTTTAATTAAGCAAGCAATAACATTTGTGGTCCATTCTTTGAATGTTCAGAAATTTTAGGCTTCATAAAAGTCTTCCTTGGAACAGTCTAAAGTGCTGGACCAATTAAGATTATTAGCTTTCTTCAAAGTTCTTTTGGGAGCAGGCTTTGATGAGAAACAGCAATTGAAGAAGTTAAGGCAGGAACAAACAGAATGTTGGAACATGCAACATTCTGGAATAGATCTATCAATGTCTCAGCATGCTGAAGAATGATTCTGTTAGGCTTGATCCAGAATCTCTGGTGTCCAGTTCTTTTGTTCTGTAAACATATGATTTTTCACAAGCATTATAACATTCTAAAATTGTGAATGTATGAGATATGCAGGATGAAACTAAACTGTAAGCCAATTTTATCTATGCAATTAAAAGATTAGCATAATACATTTTGAGGATATTATAGCCAAGGATTTATTTTCTAAGTATTGTTGGTGTTCTGGAGACATATTTTATATCTTAGACAGTCTTAGTGTTGTCCCCATGTAAAGGGCCCAGAGCAATATAAATTACCATTTTATTGAAAATATAATTGTTATCAAAAGAAGGTTAGAAATATTAAAATATCTTTCAGGGTTCTTGCATGCCTCTTGTATTAGGCCAAGCTGCTACCTATTTCCCTAGAGAAGCCTCCCATTAGAGAGATAAGCTGGTAGCCTTCAGCAATAGAAAACATAGGTTTTAAGTAAACTTGTATAAATTGCTTTTTAATTTAGATATAAGCATACCCTAAGCATCTTGTAATGTGTGTCTATTTTTTGGCTTGCCCCTTTTTTATATAGGATGGGCAGTTATGCCTTTATAGCTGAACTTCATATAAAATCTCTTAGGATTAGTTTAGCATTTAGGTATATCACTAGGCATCTTGTACCTGGGTGTTTACATTGGTTTTGGATCTCTTGGGCTTGCCCCTTTTTTGATGTGGGATGGACAGTCTTGTTTTATAAAGATATGAATATAATTTTTGAGTTTTTAGTACTAAAATCAGTTGGCATGTACTTTGCCATCTTTAAGCCTCTGGTGTCTTTTTTACATAGGTATGACCAACATTTTTCCCCAATGAAAATGTCTGACCTTTAAAAGGGTAAGACAGTTTTCTGAGCAGTGTGACAGTACCTCTCTTTACATTAACCTAAAAGTGATTTGAAGCCAGCCTTTAGACCAGTAAGGACATAACTCCTACATTTTATTTTTTTTCTGTATTAATTACACTTTATTCATTTTATATCCTGTGGCTCGCTCACTCCTTCTGTCCCAATCCCTCCCTTGCTCCACTATCTGCATGCATGCCCCTTCCCAAGACCACTAATAGGGGAGGTCTTCTTTTCCTTCCTTCTGATCCTCATCAATTAGGTTTCATCAGGAGTGGCTGCATTGTCTTCTTCTCTGTCCTGGTAATGCTGCTTCCCCCTCAGGGGGAGGTAATTAAAGAGCAGGCCAAACAGTTCATGTCACAGATAGTCCCTGTTCCTATTAAAATGGAACACACTTGGATACTGAACTGCCATGGGCTATATCTGTGCAGGGGTCTTAGGTTATCTACATGCATAGACTTTAGTTTGAGTATCAGTCACAGGAAAGACCCCTGTGCTCAGATTTGGTTCTTTTATTCTCATTGTGCAGTTCCTATCCTCTCCAGATCTTACTGTTTCCCACTTCTTCCATAAAATTCCCTGCACTCTGGCCAAAGGTTGCCCTTAAGTCTCAGTATCTGCCTTGGTAGATTACACAGCAGAGCATTTCAGAGGTCCTCTGTGTCAGACTTCTGACTTGTTCCCTCTTTTTTTTCTTCTTCTGATTTCTAACCTCTTTTCTTTTCTGGATAGGAATTGAGCATTTTAGTAAGAGTCCTTCCTCTTGATTAGTTTTAGATTTTACTAGGTTTATCCTATATTATATGTCTATATGAGTAAGTATATACCATGTGTGTTTTTCTGCTTTGGGGATAGCTCATTGAGGATGATCTTTTTCAGATCCCACCATTTACCTGCAAATTTTATGATTTCTTTTTTTTATTGCAGAGTAATATTCTATTGCATAGATATTCTACAATTTCTCTATCCATTCCTCCACTGAGCTGTTTCCAGCTTCTGGCTATTGCAAATAAGGCTGCTACAAACATGGTTAAGCAAATGTCCTTATTGTGTACTTGAGAATCTTTTAGATATATGCCTAGGAGTGGAATAGCTGGATCTTGAGGAATCACTATTACTAGTTGTCTGAGAAAGCTCCAGATTGCTTTACAGAGTGGTTGTTTAAGTTTACATTCCCACCAGCAGTGGAGGAGGTTTCCCTTTTCTCCACAACCTCTCCAGCATGTGTTGTCTTTTGAATTTTTGATCTTAGCCATTTTGACGAGTGTAAGGTGAAATCTTAGGGTTGTTTTGATTTGCATTTCCCTTATGACTAAGAATGTTGAACTTTCTTTAACTGTTTTTCTGCTATTTGAGATTCCTCTATTGAGAATTCTCTGTTTAGCTCTGTATTCCATTTTTTTTTAATTGGATTACTTGATTTGTTGCTGTTTAACTTCTTTAGTTCTTTATATATATCAGATATTAGTCCTCTGTCAGATCTAGGGTTAGGGAAGATAATTTCCCAATCTGAAGGCAATTGTTTTCTTCTGGTGACAGTGTCCTTTGTTTACAAAAGCATTTCAGATTCATGAGGTCCCATTTATGGATTGTTGTTCTTAGAGCCTGTGGTGTTGGTGTTCTGTTCAGGAAGTTGTCTCCTGTGCCAATGAGTTCTAGGCTGTTTCCCACTTTTTCTTCTAACCAATTTAGAGTATCTGGTTTTAGGTTGAGGCCTTTGATCCACACGGACTTTAGTTTTGTGCAGGGTGATAAATATATATCTATTTTCATTTTTCTGCATCTAGACATCCATTTTGACCAGCACCATTTGTTGAAGATGTTGTCTTTTTCCAATGAATGTTTCTATTTGTTTGTTTGTTTGTTTGTTTTTCAAATCAGTATCATTGTAACTCAATGCCTTTAAATCACAATCAAACAAAGAGACAAGAAAATTTTAACTTTGGAGACAGTTGTGCCAATTTACACAGTAACAAACAAAGCCCCATTTTTATTTTTGTTGATGTTTTAGTAAATTGGTGTACCCTTACCCAAAAGAGTTGACAAATATAATGCAGCCAGAGAGCTTTGAATTTTAGCTGTTATTAATTTAATTTCTAGAAAGAGTGTCCTTTTTCTTGTCTTTAACTTGGTATTCCAATCTTTGGTGTGTTTTTTTGTTTGTTTGTTTGTTTGTTTGTTTGTTTTATTTTCTTCTTCAACTTTCTTGGAGAAGGCATGGAGAAGAACCAACACCATTAAACATATTGCAGCCAGATCCATGTCAGCCAAAATGAAGTCAAAAGGTATTTAAACACCCCGTGCCATGGCATTGTTTTGGTTTTTAATTTTGGTTGCATTTTAGGCCAAACTATGACTAGATGTTTCTCTGCCTCCAGTTCCTTTCTTTTCTGTCATTTCTGTGGAGCTGAGCCAGTTGAGTCAACCACAGTATAAAGGAGTGATGCTTGATTACCCCTCAGTTAAACTACAGCAGCAGTCAGCCTTGTTAAGTCTTGAGTCTGCCCATAGAAGGTTGTTTTTTGCTTCTGGGTGGGTTTAAGAGTCTTTATTATAGAGACAGTAAATGACCTGAGAGTTTTCAGGTTTTATCACTGAGATCTTATTCCCCCCACCACCAAATTATGATAATGTATGGTTTAAAGGGTGTTGTAGGGGACCATTAATATTTACTAATAATTATCTTTTAATAATGCTACTGTTAATCCTAAACAGCTTGTATACCCATATCAATACACAGAGACTGGGTTTATTTAGTTAACCTAGAAAACAATGCTGGGCAATAGTTACTCATTCCTAAAACTCCAAGCCCTCATAGTTTCCTAACATGTAGATTTCACCACATTATACTTGCTTTTAGTGATATATTAGATACAGGCCATCTCTCCACTTCATCATTTAAAGATCTGTCTTCCAGCTCTCTCTCCTAGCTCTCCTCTGGAGCCTTTTCCTCCCACTAATTTCCTGTCTTCTGTCTCCTCACTTTGCACAACATTGTGGATAGTTGTTTTATTTTGGCCTGTTTACACACAATTGAGAAAGGATGCTTAGAATAAGTATCAGAATGCAATATATAGATTGAAACCTGAGAGTGGGTTTGGGGGAGAAATCAGCATTTGAATGAACAAAGATAAGGTATATACATTTCAAAATAACTTATACCAACAAGACCCACAGTCCAATATTATGCAGTGAGACCTTAAAACACCAAGCTCTATGTGGGATTTTCCTATGAAATTCTCCCTCCCCTCAGATCTGAGGGAAGACTGCAGGAGAGGAGAAAGGAAGACTGTCATAAATAGAGGGAATTGAGGACACAAGGAGAAAAATGCCCTGAGAATCAAGCTGCAGAGGAAGATGATGAAGCTACACATAGTGAGACATGATAAGCTAGGGTCAGTCAGAAGGAGGAGGAGGACCTCAACTATCACGGAAATTTTACAAATTACATAGGGGTATAAGAAGGAGGGTGGGTGGGGCTGGAAAGAGGAGAGAAAGGGGGAAGCAGAGAGGTAAAAAGTGAACACTTCATAATTAATAAATACTTAAGAAAAACTGTGATCAAGGTGATGAAATATAGAACTCTTCAGGACTGAGGGCTTCTCCTTGGGGATGGTGATAGGGTGGGTCATGGATGAACTCAATTTTTTTTCAAGTGACTTGGCATTGAGACTATGATCATGTTTCAATGAGTAGGTGAAAACACATTCTTCAATTAATGTATTTTAAAGAAAAAAAATTCTAGTGTTACACATGGGTAGGAAATTGATACTGTAAGCAAATGAAAAGGAGTGTAATGTACATTATATGAAATTCCCACATAATCAATAAAAATAATATGTTTATAAATGTTATAATGACTTTTAACTTTGAGAAAAGAGTCCACTAAAGGAGGGCAAAGTTTGACTTTGTAAGGCAGGCTTTGCAGGAACTCATTATGTAGCAGAGAATCTTAGCCATGAACTAGTGGTTACCCAACTACCTCAGACCACATGAGCTCAGGGGGCACATCTGAACAAGAAGTCCTGAAACTACGACTACAGTTAGAGGGTTTGTCTGGAGAACCACAGCAGGAAACAATGCTGCTCTTGTGTCCTAGGCATATAACATGGACTTATTTCTCTGTCACGAAGGTGCAGTTTCAACTGGAAACCTCAGGACCAGGAGGGTTCCTCACTGACCCAAGAGTAGTACACACGTTCCCATCCAGGAAAGTCAATCAAAGAAACCCTACAAAGGGTTAGCAACACTAGTTTGGAACAGCACCAGCTTTCAAATAGTTTATTACCCCTAAGTTCTCCTTTTACACTCATCAATTTTCTCTATTTCAGCCTAACCTCTCACAGGTATTGTCTGGTTTCCTTCTCTTTTCCCTGCTCTTAAAGACTCAATACCCCAGAAAACCATAGACCTTCCCAGCCTATGATATCAATAACAATTTGAAGGTACATTTACTGAGGATGCCAGGAACCACTCAATTCTAAGTCAGAACCTGGAAAACTTCAGACCCAAGAATAGTATGAGACCCCCTTCTCGTTCTTTACAGCTCCTTAATTTCACATCACCTTGAAGCTTCCCTACTTAGGAAGCTGTTCAAGTAAATAACATTACAGTTTCATTTCATATTTGACATTGTCACAGAGGAAAATAGGTTTGTTAAGGTGTGGGATCTGCATAAAGGGATGAGATAAAGGCTTTTTGGTTTCACAAGAAAAAGTCACATGTGCATAGGACCAGAGATACTGGACACTGAGGAAAGATTGTTTACTCATCTCCATGGAAGCCTCAAGATTCTCTCAAGTGCTGATTGGCTGAAAGGCAGAATGATGTCATGAAACAGGTAAAAGCCAGTAAGAGTTTCAGGAGCCAGTTTTTGTAATGGCCAGTTGGACAGCCTGCTTGAAAGAAAGTCTGAGCAGCTTTAAAGCACACAACTCAGAGTTGACAGTTTCTGTGTCCAAGACTCCTAGTTCAGGAAAAGTGTCACTTATTGCTTTCAATTGGTCATTAATAAATTCATGTGTACTGACATGTGACTTTCACATTATCACAGATTCCATTATCATTTGTTAAATACACAGATATGAACTTAGTCAGTGAATTACTTACTGGGAAAATGCTCCCTGACCAAGGTAAATCTTTGAACATAAAGTGTTTAATTGGGACCTTGCTTATATGTTTACAGAGACCATTCAGGATGTCAAGTCAGCAAGCAGTCATTTTGTTGCAAACCTCAAGCAGAACAGCTTTTCATACACAAACACAAGCACCAGGCAGAAGGGAAAGAGCAAGAGAGACAAACAAGGAGAGAAAGAGTGAGACCAAGACCAACAGTAACAAAGATAAAAAGTGACAGAGACCTAGAGACAGAGAATCAATCCCTTTTATCTGGTCACTTTCACTGTCATATCAACATCAGAGCACACCCTCCTCTAATAAAAAACTAAAGGACTTATATTATCTGATAAGGCCATACATCCTAACCATTCTCAGACATTTCCTCACTGGGACTCAACATAAATAAATAAATAGATGAGCTGCAAGGAGATATTGCAATTTAAATCATCATGAAGTGAAAAAGATGGAGGTACTTCTGGGCTAACAGAACATAGTTATCTTGAAAGTTTCTCATTCAATACAGTTATTAAAGTTCCACATACTAAAGACCGGGACTAACAATTTCCTTGGGGGGAAATGTGGAAAATTACTATAACAGAGTATTATTCAGCTAAGAAAATGGCATGATATTTTCAGGAAAATAAATGGAAGCAGAAAAAATCAACCTGGGTGAAGTAAATAAAATGTGTACAGACACACATGGTATGCATGCTCTTATTAGGAGGTCTACTAATAGTGAGGGATAAAGTTAAAATAGGCCATCTACTGTGACCAAACCAATTTTATACTAGGGGGGTTGGGTGGCAGTAAATTGAGTTGTAGGGCTAGGGAATCCTATTGAAATTTTGAAGCAACCCAGGCTGTTGTTATTAAAATAGGTTGCTCTTTGCCCTCAAGGGATAGATCAGTGCCATGTTCTTGAATCCACAAAGATGCTTCCATCCGCATCAAATGTGATTGCATATAAAGACACACAGTCTGATATTATGCAGAGAGAGACCATAAAACACCCAACTCTAAATGGGATTTCCCTATGAAATTCTCCCTCCCCTCAAATCTCTGTGAAGCCTGCAGGAGAGGAGGGAGGAAGAGGGAATTGAGGATAAAAGGAAAATGAAACCCTGAGTATCAGGCTTCAGAGGAAGATGATGCACCCAGCCATGATGACACTTGATAACTGTCATAAGTAGAGGGAATTGAGGATACAAGGAGGAAGATGATTCACCCAGCCATGATGACACCTGATAACCTAGGGCAAATAGAAGGGTAAGGAGGACCTCTCCTATCAGGGAACTAAAGAAAGGGCCTAAGGGTAGGAGAAGGACATTGGCTAGGAATGGAAGGAGAAGAATGAGGGGACAGTGGAAGCTCTTTAGGACTGAGGGCTTCTTCTTTGGGGTGGTGTCAGCATGCCGCAAGGATGAACTCAGTTTCCTTTAAGGGACTTGGCACTGGATTTTCTGATAATGTTCCAATGAGTAGATGAACAACACATACTAAAATTGATGTATTTAAAAAGAATTAGGATTCAAAAAGATGGCAGTGCCAGGATGATTCTTGTTCTGACCAGCAGCACAGCAGGATCAGCACACTGACCAGCTGTCAGAACTTGCAGCACTAAAACACAAGTGATTGTGTTTCCCAGGTGATAGGATATCCTACAGTGGGGACTTCAATCAACTTTAACTCACCCAGCAAACCTCAGAAGACATCCCCGGTCCATCAGGCACTTGGTTGCCAGTCCAAAGCCACATGCCAGAATGCTCTGATCATTGTTCCAGACTCAACTATGGGCACCAGAACATCAGAGACTTGAATTTCCAGTCGAGGGATAACCCCACGGTGCACGAAATGATTGGGACTGACCTTAGGTCACCTAGACATCCCCTGGAAAAGACGTAGGTTCTGTGGGCCCCCAGGAGCCAGCCCAGAGCCATAGCCTGGGATCCAGGCACTGGCACAGAGTCCTGACTGTACCTGACTTCTCTGCCCCGTACAGATCTGTGGGTTCCAGTCACCAGAGACTGAGTTACTCTGTCAGATATAAACCCACAGGGTGGGGAATGGTTGGTCTGACCTCACAGCACTCAGATAATACCACCACCCTGAAAATGTCTTGTGAAAAATTACCCAGTTTTGGCAGATGCACAGGCACCTAATCCCGAGAAACACAGAAAGGCTAAGCCACATAAGTCTGTGCCTGTGGATTCTACTTGCCATCACATACAAAATGGCTGTCCCCCCAAAAAAGACTGGGTTTCCCTGCCAGGAGGAATCCCTACAATGTGTGTGGGGGGTGTCATCAGGTCCAATGCTCAGGATACTCAGCTTCAAAAGACTTTCTGGATTCAAACAGACTCTAGGCTCTAGCCTTCTACTGCCGACATGAGCACTGTGCTCATCTGCCAATATTGAGTACTGCTAGGGCACTGGGACACATTACTGCATCCTCAGATCTACAAAGGCCTGAGAGCCATTACAGCAGCCCTCAGATACTGCTCCAAGGATCAACCAGTTATCCCTAGCTAAACTGACAAAACTTTGGGAATCCCTGGTTTTTCAAGAGGGCTGTACCCAGCAAATATACCTTAAGAGCAACAGCTGCTGCTCACTAAATTCAGAGCAAGAAACCCAGCAGCAGAACAGCCATCACCAGGATGTCTCCTGATGAGAGGAGAACACCAGAGTTACCACAAGGGTCCACAAACCTGAAGTGAACTGTGACAATGCCTGAGAATCACCACCATTCAGTTGACCAAACCCAAAAAGCAGAGAAGAACTCCAGAACCCTGCCAAGTACATTCTCCCCACCCCAGGACTCTGACATTAACAGACAACACCGGGGACAGAGAGATGGGTAGAGGCCAGTGAAAAATCACAACCAACAAAAGGAAAAGCAATATGGGATTCCCAGAACACAGTTATCCAGAAAAAAAAGTATCTCTGGACACCCTAAGATAACTGAAATTGAGAAAGATGACCTTACATCTATGCTTATGAATAAGTTAATGGAGGAAGCAAATAAAATGTCTAAAGTTTTAGGGGAAGATATAATAAAAGAGATTATGGTCATCCATAAAGAAATAGAGAAAGATGAAGCCAAACACCTTGTGGCGTTTAGAGAGGAAATGACTAAATCACTGAAGGAAATAAAAGAAACAGAGGAATGTTCAAAGAAACAGCTGAAGGACGTGAAGGAAAATACAGTCAGACAGGTGAAGAAAATCAACAAAATGGTTCAAGATCTGAAGGTAGAATTAAAGAAAACAAAAAAGGACGAAATCATGGAGAGGGAGAACCTAGGAAAGAAAACAGGAACTAAAGAGGTAAGCATAACTAACAGACTAAAAGAGATGGAAGAAAGAATCTCAGATGTGGAAGATACAACAGAAGAAATCAATGTATCCATCAAAGAAAATAATGAATCTAAAAAATTCCTAACACAAAACATCCAAAAAATTCAAGACAACATTAAAAACAACAACAACTAAGAATAATAGGAATAGAGGAAAAAGATGATTCCCTCCTCCAAGGCCCAGAGAATATTTTCAACAAAATCATTGAAGAATACTTCTCCAACTTAAAAGGAAGGCCTATAAAAATACAAGAGGCCTACAGAACACCTAATTTATTAGACCAAAAAAGAAAATCCCCCTGTCATATAATAATCAAAAGAGCAAGTATACAGAAAAAAAAATACTCTAAAACGGTAAGGGAAAAAGGCCAAGTAACATATAATGGCAAACAAATCAGAATCACACCTGACTTCTCAACAGAAATTATCAAAGCCAGAAGAACCTGGATGGATATCATGCAGACCCTAAGATACTGTCAGCCTAGGATACTGTACCCAACAAAATTCTCAGGTCTCAAGATGGAGAAAACAAGATATTCATTGACAAAAACAAATTTCAACAATACATATAAACAATCCAGCATTATAGAAGATGCTAGAAGGAAAAACACAACCCAAGAAAACTAACTACTTTCAAGAAAACACTAGAAATAAATAACTTCCCTACAGCAAAACCAAAAGTAGCCAAACACACAAACACACTGCCATAGGCAACATCAATATCAAAGGATCTAACAGCCACTGAAAATTAATCTCCCTCAACATCAGGGACTCAATTCTACTATAAAAAGACACAGACTAACAGAATGGATGCCTAAACAAGACCCAGAAATCTGTTGCATACAAGAAACACACCTAAATCACAAAGACAGACTTTACCTGAGAGTAAAGGGCTAGAAAACTGCTTTCCAAGCAAATGGACCCAAGAAGCAAGCAGGAATCTCCATTCTAATATCTAATAAAATAGATTTTCAACCAAAATTAATCAAAAGAGATAGAGAAGGACACTTCATACTCATCAATGGAAAAATCCACCAGGAAGATATCACAAACCTGAACATCTATGCCCCAAATGTAAGGGCACCCACATTTGTAAAAGAAACTTTAATAAAACCTAAACCACACATAGACCCCCACACATTAATAGTGGAAGATTTCAACACCCCACTCTCAACAATAGACCAGTCAACAAAACAGAAATTTAACAAAGAAACAATAACTCTGATAGAGGTCATGAATCAAAAGGACCTCACAGACATCTACAGAACCTTTCAACCAAACAAAAAATAATTTACCTTCTTCTCAACACCTCATGGAACCTTCTCCAAAATAGACCATATAGTTTGTCACAAAGCGAGCCTCAACAGATACAGGAAGATTGAAATAATCACTTATTTCACTTGGTATCGTATCTGATCACCAAGGACTAAAGCTGGACCTCAATGACAAAAATAGCAAAAGGCCTACACACACATGTAAACTGAACAACTTGCTACTAAGTAAAAGCTGGGTCAGAGAAGAAATAAAAAAAGAAAAGAAAGTCTTCCTAGACTTCAATGAAAATGAAGGCACAACATACCCAAACTTATGGGACACAATGGAGTCAGTTCTAATAGGAAAGTTCATAGCAATAAGTGCCTATAAAAAGAAATTTGAAATATCTTATGCAAGCAACTTAATGGCTGATTTAACAGCCATAGGAAAAAAAAAAGAAGAAGAAGCAGACATACCAAAAAGAGTACACAGGTGGAAATAATCGAACTCAAGGCTAAAATCAATGAATTAGAAACAAATAAATCAATCAAAGAATCAATGAAACCAAGAGCTGGTTCTTTGAAAAAATAAACAAGATAGACAAACACTTAGCCAAACTAACTAGAAGACAGAGAGAAACTAACCAAATCAACAAAATCAGAAATGAAAAGGGTGACATAACCACAGACACTCAAGAAATCCAAACCATAATTAGGTCTTACTTCCAAAGTCTATATGCCACCAAATTTAAAAATCTAAATGAAATGGAAAATTTTCTTGATCAATTCGACTTACCAAAGCTGAATCAAGACCAGGTAAACCAATTAAACATTCCTATATGCCCTAAGGAAATAGAAGCTGTCATTAAAAGTCTACCATGCAAAAAAAAAAAAAAAAAGCCCAGGGCCAGATGGTTTCAGCACAGAATTTTACCAGACCTTTAAAGAAGAGCTAACACCAATACTCTTTAAACTATTCCACTAACTAGAAATAGAAACAGAAGGAGCACTATCAATCTCATTCTATGAAGCTACAGTCATATTGATACCTAAAACTCACAAAGACCCAAGAAAGAAAGAGAATTTCAGGCCAATCTCCCTCATGAACATTGATGCAAAACTACTCAACAAAAAACTTGCAAACCAAATCCAAGAACACATCAAAGATATCATCCGATACGACCATATTGGCTTCATTCCAGGTGGTTCAATATACGGAAATCAATCAACATGATCTGCCACATAAACAAACTGAAAGAGAAAAACCACATGATCATCCCCTTGGAAGCAGAAAAGGCATTTGACAAAATCCAACATCCATTCATGTTTATAGTCTTGGAGAGATCAGGGATACATGGCACATATTTGAACATAGTAAAGGCAATATACAGAAAGCATATAGCCAATATCAAAGTCAATGGAGAGAAACTTAAATCATTCCCACAGAAATCAGAGACAAGAGAAGGCTGACTACTCTGTAGATTTCTCTTAAACATTGTTTTTGAGGTCCTTGCTAGACCAATAAGACAATTGAAGGAGATCAATGGGATACAAATTGGAAAGGAAGAAGTCAAAGTCTCATATTTGCAGATGACTTGATAGTATACCTGAGTGATCCCAAAATTTCTACCAGGGAAATTCTAGACCTGATTAACACCTTTAGCAAAGTGGCTGGATACAAAATTAACTCAAAGAAATTAGTAGGCCTCCTGTATACAAAGACAAAATGGCTGAGAAAGAAATTACGGTAACAACACCCTTCACAATAGACAAAAAGTACCTTGCTGTGAACCTAACCAAAAAAGTCAAAGACTTGTATGAAAAAAAAATTCAGTCCTGAAGAAAAAATTAGAAAAAGATATCAGAAGATGGAATGATCTCCCAAGCTCATAGCCTCACAGCATTAATATAGTAAAAATGGCCATCTTACCAAAAACAATCTACAGATTCATTGCAATTCCCATCAAATTAACAACACAATTCTTTACAGACCTTGAAAGAAAAATTCTCACCTTCATATGGAACAAAAAGAAACCCAGAATTGCTAAAATATTTCTCTACAGTAAAAGATCTTCAGGAGGTATCTCCATCCCTGATCTCAAGCTGTACTATAGAGCAACAAATCTAAAAACTGCATGGTACTGGCATAGAAACCAACTGGTGGATGAATGGAATCAAATAGAAGACCCTGATATAAATCCTGACATATATGGACACCTGATTTTTGACAAAGATGCCAAAATCATTCAATGAAAAAAAAATACAGCATCTTCAACAATTGGTGCTGTTTTAACTGGATGTCTACACATAGAAAAATGCAAATAGATCCAAACTTATCACCCTGCACAAAACTAAAGTCCAAGTGGATCAAAGACCTAAACATAAAACCAGACACACTAAACTGCTTAGAAAAAAAAGGGGGGAAGAGTTTTGAACTCATTGGCACAGAAGACAACTTCCTGAACAGAACACTAACAGCACAGGCTCTAAGATCAACAATCAGTAAATGGGACCTCATGAAAAGCTTCTGTAAAGCAAAGGACACTGTTCTCAGAACAAAATGACAGCATACAGATTGGGAAAGAATCTTCACCAACCCTATATTTCACAGAGGACTAATATCTAGTATGTATAAAGAACTAAAGAATTTGAACAGCATCAAATCAAGTAATCCCATTAAAAATGGAGTACAGACCTAAACAGTGAATTCTTAATAGAAGAATGTTGAATGTCAGAGAAGCACTTAAAGAAATGCACAACCTCATTAGCCATCAGAAAAATGCAAATTAAAATGACCCTAAGATTTCACCTTACACCAATCAGAATGTCTAGGATCAAAAACTAAAGAGACAACACATGCTGGAGAGGTTGTGGAGAAAGAGGAACCCTCCTCCACTGCTGGTTGGAATGTAAACTTGTACAACCACTCTGGAAGGCAATTTGGTGCTTTCTCAGACAACTAGGAATAATTCTTCCTCAATATCCAGCTATACCTCTTCTAGGCATGTACTCAAAAGATTCTTAAGTACACAATAAGGACATTTGCTCAACCATGTTTGTAGCAGCCTTATTTGTAATAGCCAGAGCTGGAATCAGCAGAGATGCCCCTCAGTGCAGGAATGGATAAACAAATTATGGCATACCTACACAATACAATAATACTGAGCAGTAAAAAACAAGGAAATCATGCAATTTGCAGGTAAATGGTGGGATCTGGAAAAGATCATCCTGAATGAGCTACCACAGAAGCAGAAAGATTCACATGGTATATATTCATTCATATAGGCATATAATATAGGATAAAACCTACTAAAATCTGTACACCTAAAGAAACTAATCAAGAGGGAGGACTCTTGCTAAAACACTCAATTCCTATCCAGAAAGGCAAAGAGGATGGATATTAGAAGAAGGAAAAAAGAGGGGAAAAGTTAGGAGCCTGCCACAAAAGATCTCTGAAATGCTCTGCTCTGCAGACTATCAATGCAGATGCTGAGACTTATGGGCAAACTTTGGGAATTTTGCAGGGAATTTTATAAAAGAAGTGGGAAACACTAGAATCTTGAGAGGACAGGAACTCTACAAGGAGAGCAACAGAACCAAAAAATCTGAGCATGGGGGTCTTTTTTTCTAGGCATATAACAGGATCCCAATTCTTTGTCCTGAATTACTAGTTTTCACTGTAAGTCCCCAGACAGGAAGGGTTCTTAACTGACCCAAGGGTAGGACATAGTTCCCTATCCAGGAAGATCAATCAAGGTAATACTGGTCCTAGAGGTGTGGCAACAGTAGTTTTGAAAAAAAAAAAAAAAAAGCTGGCAAATTGTTTTATTGCCCCTCACTTCTCATTTTACTTATAGCAATCTTTCTCTGTTTCAGCCAAACCAGTCCCAGGAATTGTCTGGTTTCCTTCTCTTTTCCCTGCTCTTAAAGACTCAATACCCCAGGGAACCCTAGACCCTGCCAGGCCATTATATCAATTAAAATGTAACTGTATGTTTACTGACTATATGAATAACTGCTCATTTCAATGTCACAAAATAGGAAATTTCAGATCCAAGACCACAATAAAAGACCACCTTGACATTGCGTACATTCCCCTTAATCCTGCATCACTTTGAACCTTTCCTAATTTGGAAGCTGTCTAATTAAATAAACATTAAAGTTTCCTTTCCTATCTGACATTGTCACAGAGGTAAACAGGAGTACAGGTGTAGGATCTGGATAAGAGGATGAGAAAAATGCTTGTTTGGTTTCACAAAAAAAGTCACTTCTGCACAGGATCAGAGATACTGGACAGTAAGGGAATATTGTTTACTCATCTCCATGGAAACCTCAAGATTCTCTCATATGCTGATTGTCTGAGAGGGCGAATGATGTTACAAAACTGGTGAAAACCAGTAAGAGTTTCAGGAACCATTTATTTAGAGGACTAAGTGGACAATGTGCTTGAAAGAAAGGCTTTGCAGTTCTATATTCCACCATCTGGGCATCCAAAAGCACACAACCCAGAGATTACAGTTCCTGTGTCCAAGACTCTTAGTTCAAGAAAAATATCACATATTTCTGTCAAATGGTCATTAATAAAGTCACATGTACTTAGCATGTGTTTTCATATCATCACAAATTCCATTATTATTTGTTAAATGCACAGACAAGTCCTCAGTCAATGAATTACTTACTAGGAAATTGCTCCCTGACTAAGGCAACTCTGAATATATATATATATATATATATATATATATATATATATATATATTTGGTACCTTGCATATATTTTTACAGAGAACATTCAGGATGTCACATCTTGTGGCAGTCCTCCAGGAGAACTGAGAGCTTTTTATACTGAACAACCTGTTTCAGGCAAAGAGTGGAAGACAGAGAGAGCAAGAGAGCTAAAGATCTAGAGAAACAGATTCAGAAATATTGGACCCAGGACTGACAAAAAAATATATATATTGACATAGAACGAGAGATAAATATTCCCTTCTGTCTGGTCACTTTGATAGATATATCAATCTCCAAGCACAACCTCCTATAATATAACTCCAAGAAGCAATATATTTTTTTAATATTTTAATTTTAATTTTTATTAATTACACTTTATTCAATTTGCATCTCATAAAAACATTTCTTCCCTCCCATCCCAACTTCCTTCCCTCTTCTACATGCATTACCCTCCAAAAGTACATTATTATGGGAGGACTTCATCTTTTTACTTCTAATCCTACTCTATCAGATCTCATCATGATTTCCTCATCAATGCAGGAGTGGCTGCATTGTCTTCCTCTGGGACCTAGTGAGGCTGCTCCCCCATCAGTGTGAGGTGATCAAAGAGCAGGCCAATCAGTTCATGTTTCATTGTGTGGAACCCACTTGAGCACTAAATTGCCATGGGCTTCATCTGTGCAGAGGTTCTAGGTTATTTCCATGCATGGCACTTGGTTGAAGCATGAGTCTCAGGAAAGACCATAGTAGTCAGATTTTTTGGTTCTGTTGCTTTCCTTATGGAGCTCCTGTCCTCTCCAGATCTTACTATTTCCCACTTCTTTCACAAGATTCCATGCACTCTTCCCAATAGTTGGCAAAAGTCTTAGCACCTCCTTTGATAGTCTGCAGATCAGAGCCTTTCAGAGGTCCTCTGTGTCAGGCTCCTAACTTGTTTTCTCTTCTTCTGAAGGCCAATTTTTTTTTTGCCATTTAGGATGGGGATTGAGCATTTTAGTCAAAGTCCTACCTCTTGATGAGTTTCTTTAGGTATACAGATTTTAGTAGGTTTATCCTTTATTATATGTATATATGAGTGACTACATACTGTGTCTCTTTTTGTTTCTGGGATAGCTCACTCAGGATGACCTTTTCCAGATCCATCCATTTACCTGCAAATTTCATGATTTTTTTAATACATATTTTTATTGGTATTTATTTATTTGGTTATTTTCAAGAGAGGGCTTATCTGTGTAGTCTTGGCTGTCCTGGAATTGCTTGTAGACCTGGGTGGCCACAAATTCACTGAGATTCCTCTGCCTCTGACTCCCTGAGTGCTGAGATTACAAGCTTGTATTACCATGCCCAGCTTTCAGACAAGGATTTGCAACAACCTAGAATTTACTGTGTATAGTGAGGCTGACTGCCAAAGAAGCCTCCAAGATCTGTTCTTATCCTTATTTTTCCTGCTCAGAAAAAGCATTAATATGCATGACACCAAATGTGGTGGTTTGAATAAGAATGTCCTGTATACAGTCACGTATTTGAATGCTTGGCCCCAGATAGTAGCCTGATTAGGAGGTGTGACCCTTTTGGATTAGGTGTGGCCTTGTTGGAGGAGTCATTGTGGGGCCCTGGCTTTGAGATTATATATACTCAGGCTACACTCAGTGACATAGACTTCTGCTTCCTTGTGTTCCTTCTGCTGCCTGAGGATCAAGAACTCTCTTCAGCTTCTCCACAACAATGTCTATCTGCATGCTGCCATGCTTCAAGCCATGACAAGAATGAACTAAAGCATGGAAACTGTAAGCTAGCCCTGATTAAATGTTTTCCTTTGTAAGAGTTCCTTGATCATGGTGTCTCTTCACAACAATAAAACCCAAACTAAGACACCGAACCTGTCTAAACATTTTTTTTCTGTTAATCTTTCTCTCTCTCTTTCTTTTTTCTTCCTTCATTTGCTTTTTCTTCCTTATTTACTTATTTATTTATTTGGCATCTAGTATTTGTTTCTTTGGGTTTTTTGTTTTTGTTTTGTTATTTTTTTTTATTTAACTTTAGTTAATTATACTTTATTCATTTTGTATCCCCACATAAGCCCCTCCCTCCTGATCCCACCTTCCCTACCCACTCTGCATGAATGCCCCTCCCCAAGTCCACTGATAGGGGAGGTCCTCCTCTCCTTCTTTCTGATTTTAGTCTATCAGTTTTCATCAGAAGTGGCTGTGTTGTCATCTTGTGTGGCCTGGTAAGGCTGCTCCCCCCTCATGTGGAGGTGATCAAAGAGCAGGCCAATCAGATTATGTCAGAGGCAGTTTCTTTCCCATTACTATGTAACCCACTTGGACACTGAACTGCCATGGGCTACATCTATGCAGGGGTTCTAGGTTATCTCCATGAATAGTCCTTGGTTGGAGTATGAGTGTCTGGAAAGTTCCCTGTGTTCAAATTTTCTTGTTCTGTTGCTCTCCTTGTGGAGTTCCTGTCCTCTCCAGCTCTTGCTATTTCCCACTTCTTACATACAATTCCATTCACTCTGCCTGATAGTTGACCATCAGGCTCAGCATCTGCTTTGATAGTCTGCAGGGCAGAGGCTTTCAGAGGCCCTCTGTGGCAGGTTTCTAGGTTCTTTACTATTTTCTTCTTCTTCTGATATCCATCCTTTTTGCCTTTCAGGATGGGGATTGAGCATTTTAGTTAGGCTCCTCTCTTTTGCTTAGTTTGTTTAGATGTACAGATTTTAGTTGGTTTATCCTATGTTGTATGTTTATATGAGTGAGTATATACCCTGTGTGTCTTTTTGCTTCTGGGACAACTCACTCAGGATGATCCTTTCCAGGTCCCACCATTTACCTGCAAATTTCATGATTTCCTTATTTTTCATTGTTGAGTAATACTCCATTGAATAGATGTACCACAATTTCTGCACCCATTCTTCAGATGAGGGGCATGGTTTCCTCCCTTCTCCCATCCCAATCCTTCCCTTCCTCCACCCTCTGCATGCATGCCCCTCCCCAAGTCCACTGATAGGGGAGGTTTTCTTTTCCTTCCTTCTGATCCTCCTCAATTAGGTCTCATCATGAGTGGCTGCATTGTCTTCTTCTGTGGCCTGGGAATGGTGATTCTTCCTCAGGGGGAGGTAATTATAGAGCAGTCCAATCAGTTCATGTCAGAGACAGTCCCTATTCTTATTACAATGTAACCCACTTGGATACTGAACTGCCATGGGCTACATCTGTGCAGGGGTCTTAGGTGATCTCCATGCTTAGTCCTTGGTTGGGGTATCAGTCTCAGGAAAGACTGCTGTGCTCAGATTTTTTGGTTCTGTTGCTCTTCTTGTGGAGTTCCTGTCCTCTCCAGATCTTATTGTTTCCCACTTCTTTCATAAGATTCCCTGCACAATGCCCAAAAGTTGCCCATAAGTCTCAGCATCTGCATTGATAGTCTGCAGGGCAGAGCTTTTCAGAGGTCCTCTGTGTCAGGCTCCTGATTTCTTCCCTCTGTTTTCCTTCTTCTGATGTCCAGCCTCTTTGCCTTTTTGGTTAGGAAGTGAGCATTTTAGCAAGAGTCCTTCCTCTTGATTAGTTTCTTTAGGTGTACAGATTTTAGTAGGTTTATCCTTTATTATATGTCTATATGAGTGAGTATATACAGTTGCATCTTTCTTCTGTGATAGCTCATTCAGGATGATCTTTTAGATCCCACCATTTACCTGCAAATTTCATGATTTCCTTGTTTTTTATTGCTGAGTAATATTCCATTGTGTAGATATACCACAATTTGTGCTTCCATTCTTCAGTTGAGGAACATTTGTGCTGTTTCCAGCTTCTGACTATTACAAATAAGGCAGCTTCAAACATGGTTGAGCAAATATCCTTATTGTGTACTGAGAATCTTTTGGATATATGCCTAGGAGTGGTATAGGTGGATCTTGAGGAAGCACTATTTCTAGTTGTCTGAGAAAGTGCCATATTGCTTTCCAGAGTGGTTGTATAAGTTTACATTCCAACCAGCAGTGAAGGAGGGTTCCTCTTTCTCCACAACCTCTCCAGCATGTGTTGTAACTTGAGTTTATGATCTTAGCCATGCTGATGGATGTAAGGGGAAATCTCAGGGTCATTTTGATTTCCATTTCCCTGATGGCTAATGAGGTTGAGCATTTTTTTTTTTTCAATGCAGTTTATTCAGGAACATTGAACAATCCTCAGACCCCGGGGAAGGCCAGCCCACAGCTTAAATAGCCTCTGGGTAGCCAACCCAGGCGTGCCACGGGGGCCATGCAGATAGGTCCACATACATGGAAGCAAGCCAGATCCTCGGCCTTAGCCAAATGTGGAGTTGTTCGTGACAGAGAGCACTCACCATCGGGAAGGTGGAAGGCAGAAACCAGCTCCATCTTTAAGGCATAGCATTCCGCAGCTCTTTACAGTTCCCCCTTTTTGTTTTAGACGCATCAGGCAAGAGTAGAGGTCTGATCTCTGATATTAGAAATAAATTGGGACTTTGTACAGATGTTCATTTAGGTGTCATCCACCCAAAGAGCATCAGACCCGTCCAATACCCTTTTCTCAGAGGCGGGACCTGGGGCATCAACCCGCATGCAATCAGACATGTTCTTCTCTGGGTCCAAAGCGGCTGACCCTGAGTGCAGTGCTTAGCCTCGCATCCTGAGCATATCATTTTAGCTTTTTATGGTATCCAACCATGCTTGGGGAGAATGTCCTGCTTCAATGGCTGTAAAGGCCTGAATGATCATGGCTGCATTACACTGTTGTGAGACTCTAATCTTGCATATATACCACAGGCAAACCAAGGAGACCAACACCAGAAGGCCTGCTAACACTCCCATGCCCGCCCATTCCTTCAGATGATTCATGGCTGCAGCAGTCCATATTGATAATCCTGTGGATAGTCCTGCGTCCACTCCGGTAGAATTTACTGTGACAATGGCCACTCTCAGCTGCTCCATCGTAGTATCAAATTCTCCAGTCCAATTACCTAAAATATAGCTCGACAATTGTTTAGACAGATTTGCAGCACAGGAAAAATTCTCATGTTGTATGCTAGTGACATAAAGTCCAGCATACTTCATTGACAGCCAGGTTGAGCGATTTGCCATAGGGTATCAATTTGCTCCTGCAAGAGGTCAATCCTCTGATTGAACACCATCAAGCTTCCTTTTAGTTGAGCATTAATTCCTTTATGTACAACTAAGGCATGAGCTACATTGGCTAAATGATTATTTAGGGTCTGAGCAGTCTGCCCAGTATGACTCATGGCTAATGCCCTGGTGGTAGCTCCAACAGCCGTCAATGAGATGGTAGTAACAATGGTGGCTGTAGTTCCAAGATCCCTTTTCTGTCTGAAGAGAGTCATCGCGTGAGGGGCATCAATGGGCACAGGCACCAAGTGAGGCATGCGAGTAACCAGGGCATACCTAACTTTACTAGCATTCCAGCATTGGGCAAAAAAGCAAGTATCATTACCACAATTACTTGGCTCTATCTGGCTAATAATGAATAAAAATGGGAGATATACACAAACAGGTGTGGGCTTATAGGAAATATGAGATGCCTTAACCCCTCGTTGGAACATCCTGCGTCAGTTCTAGAACTAGCAGTGGTGGTGTCCGAGGTCTGAGTAGGTTCAGGAGACCATTGCCCCCAGAGGCGAGACGTGCTCCATGTCAATTGACTAACTCCATGTTATCCTCCAATTTTGAAAGTCATTTAAGGTTCTTAAATTATTTTTTCCCTTTTTTCTTAAATTTTTCATCAATTACACTTTATTCATTCTGCATCCCCCCATAAGCCCCTCCCTCCTCCCATCCCAATCCCACCCTCCCTCCTCCCTCTGCTTGCATGCCACTCCCCAAGTCCACTAATACGGGAGGTTCTCCTCTCCTTTCTGATCTTAGTCTGTCAGTTCACATCAAAAGTGGCTGTATTGTCCTCTACTGTGTCCTGGTAAGGCTGCTCTCCCCCCCCAAAGGGAGGTGATCAAAGAGCAGGCCAATCAGATTATGTCAGAGGCAGTCCCTCTTCACATTACTATGTAACCCAATTGGACTCTGAACTGCCCTGGGCTACATCTGTGCAGGGGTTCTAGGTTATCTCCATGAATAATCCTTGGTTGGAGTATGAGTCTCTGGGAAGTTCCCTATGTTCAAATTTTCTTGTTCTGTTGCTCTCCTTGTGGAGACCCTGTCCTCTCCAGCTCTTACTATTTCCCAGTTCTTACCTAAAATTCCGTTCACCTGCCCAAAAATTGCGCATCAGGCTCAGCATCTGCTTTGATAGTCTGCAGGGCAGAGGCTTTCAGAGGCCCTCTGTGGTAGGTTCCTAGGTTGTTTCCTGTTTTCTTCTTCTTCTGATGTCCATCCTCTTTGCCTTTCTGGATGGGGATTGGACGTTTTAGTTAAGGTCCTCTCTCTTGCTTAGTTTCTTTAAATGCACAGGTTTTAGTGGGTTTGTCCTATGTTGTATGTCTATATGAGTGAGTATATACCATGTGTGTCTTTTTGCTTCTGAGACAACTCACTCAGGATGATCCTTTCCAGATCCCACCATTTACCTGCAAATTTCATGATTTCCTTATTTTTCATTGCTGAGTAATATTCCATTGTGTAGATGTACCACAATTTCTGCATCCATTCTTCAGTTGAGGGGCATCTGGGTTGTTTCCAGCTTCTGGCTATTACAAATAAAGCTGCTACAAACATGGTTGAGCAAATGTCCTTTTTGTGTACTTGAGCCTCTTTTGGATATATGTCCTGTAGTGGTATGGCTGGATCTTGAGGAAGCGCTATTCCTAGTTGTCTGAGAAAGCGCCAGATTGATTTCCAGAGTGGTTGTACAAGTTTACATTCCCACCAGCAGTGGAGAAGGGTTCCCCTTTCTCCACAACCTCTCCAGCATGTGTTGTCACTTGAGTTTTTGATCTTGGCCATTCTCATGGGTGTAAGGTGAAATCTCAGGGTTGTTTTGATTTGCATTTCCCTAATGGCTAATGAGGTTGAGCATTTCTTTAAGTGCTTCTCTGCCATTCGGTATTCCTCTACAGAGAATTCTCTGTTTAGCTCTGTTCCCCATTTTTTAAGTGGATTACTTGGTTTGCTGCTTTTCAGCTTCTTTAGTTCTTTATATATACTGGATATGAGTCTTCTGTCAGATAAAGGGTTGGTGAAGATTCTTTCCCAATCTGTAGGTGGTCGCTTTGTTTTGATGACGGTGTCCTTTGCTTTACAGAAGCTTTTCAGTTTCATGAGGTCCCATTTATTGGTTGTTGCTCTTAGAGCCTATGCTGTTGGTGTTCTGTTCAGGAAGTTTCCCCCTGTACCAATGAGTTCTAGGGTATTTCCCAATTTTTTTTTCAAGCCGATTTAATGTGTCTGGTTTTATGTTGAGGTCTTTGATCCACTTGGACTTCGGTTTTGTTCAGGGTGACAAGTATAGATCTATTTTCATTTTTCTACATGTAGACATCCAGTTCGACCAGCACCATTTGTTGAAGATGCTATCTTTTTTCCATTGTATGGTTTTGGCGTCTTTGTCAAAGATCAGGTGTCCATAAGTGTGTGGGTTTATTTCTGGGTCCTCTGTTTGGTTCCATTGATCCACCATTCTGTTTCTATGCCAGTACCATGCAGTTTTTAAAACTGTTGCTCTATAGTACAACTTAAGATCAGGGATGGAGATAACTCCAGAAGATCTTTTATTGTAGAGGATTGTTTTAGCAATTCTGGGTTTCTTGTTATTCCATATGAAGTTGAGAATTTTCCTTTCCAGGTCTGTAAAGAATTGTGTTGGTAATTTGATGGGCATTGCATTGGTAATTTGATGGTAGATTGCTTTTGGTAAGATGGCCATTTTTACTATGTTAATCCTACCAAGCCATGAGCATGGGAGATCTTTCCATCTTCTCATATCTTCTTCTAATTCTTTCTTCAGAGATTTGAAATTTTTTTCATACAAGTTTTTGACTTCCTTGGTTAGGGTTACTCCGAGGTACCTTATGTCATTTGTGGCTATTGTGAAGGGTGTTGTTTCCTTAATTTCTTTCTCAGCCCTTTTGTCTTTTGTATACAGGAGGGCTACTGATTTTTTTTTGAGTTAATTTTGTATCCTGCTACTTTGCTAAAGGTGTTTATCAGCTGTAGGAGTTCCCTGGTAGAGTTATTGGGGTCACTCACGTATACTATCATATCATCTGCAAATAGTGATAATTTGACTTCTTCCTTTCCAATTTGTATCCCCTTGATCTCCTTCAACTGTCTTATTGCTCTAGCAAGGACTTCCAGAACTATTTTGAAGAGATATGGAGAGAGTGGGCAGCCTTGTCTTGTCCCTGATTTCAGTGGGATTGCTTTAAGTTTCTCTCCGTTCAGTTTGATGTTGGCTATAGGCTTGCTGTATATCGCCTTTACTATGTTTAGATATGTGCCTTGTATCCCTGATCTCTCCAATACTTTGAACATGAATGGATGTTGGATTTTGTCAAAGGCTTTTTCAGCATCTAGGGAGATTATCATGTGGTTCTTTTCTTTCAGTTTGTTAATATGGTGGATCACATTGATGGATTTCCGTATATTGAACCACCCCTGCATACCTGGGATGAAGCCTACTTGGTCATAGTGGATAATATCTTTGATGTGTTCTTGGATTCGGTTTGCAAGTATTTTATTAAGTATTTTTGCATCAATGTTCATAAGGGAGATTGGCCGGAAATTCTCTTTCTTTGTTGAATCTTTGTGAGGTTTAGGTACCAAGGTGACTGTGGCTTCATAGAATGAATTTGGTAATATTCCTTCTGTTTCTATTTTGTGGAATAGTTTGAAGAGAATTGGTGTTAGCTCTTCTTTGAAGGTCTGGTAGAATTCTGCGCTGAAGCCATCTGGTCCTGGGCTTTTTTTGGATGGGAGACTTTTGATGACCGCTTCTATTTCTTTGGGGGATAGAGGTCTATTTAGTTGATTTACCTGGTCCTGGTTCAGCTTTAGTAAGTCAAATCGATCAAGAAAATTGTCCATTTCATTTAGATTTTCAAATTTTGTGGCATATAGACTTTTGAAGTAAGTCCTAATGATTGTTTGGATTTCCTCAGTGTCTGTAGTTATATCCCCCTTTTCATTTCTGATTTTGTTGATTTGGGTGGTGTCTCTCTGCCTTTTAGTTAGCCTGGCTAAGGGTTTGTCGATCTTGTTGGTTTTCTCAAAGAACCAGCTCTTGGTTTCATTGATTCTTTGAATTGTTTTATTTGTTTCCAATTGATTGATTTCAGCCCTGAGTTTGATTATTTCCAGCCGTCTACTCCTTCTTGGTGTGTCTGCTTCTTCTTTTTCTAGGGTTTTTAAGTGAGCCATTAGGGTGCTTGAATGAGCTGTCTCGAATTTCTTCTTGAAGGCACTTAGTGCTATGAACTTTCCTCTTAGCACTGCTTTCATTGTGTCCCACAAGTTTGGGTATGTTGTGTCTTCATTTTCATTGATTTCTAGAAAGACTTTAATTTCTTTCTTTATTTCTTCCCTGACCCAGCTGTCATTTAGTAACAAGTTGTTCAGTTTCCATGTGTGTGTAGGCTTTTTGTTATTTCTGTTATTGTTGAGGTCCAGCTTTATTCCATGGTGATCAGACAAGATACATGGGATTATTTCAATCTTCTTGTATCTGTTGAGGCTCGCTTTGTGACCCACTATGTGGTCTATTTTGGAGAAGGTTCCATGAGGTGCTGAGAAGAAGGTAAATCCTTTTGTGTTTGGGTGTAAAGTTCTGTAAATGTCTGTTAGGTCCATTTGATTCATGACCTCTGTCAGAGACATTGTTTCTTTGTTTAATTTCTGTTTGGTTGACCTGTCCTTTGTTGAGAGTGGGGTGTTGAAGTCTCCCACTATTAATGTGTGTGGATCTATATGTGCTTTAAATTTTATCAATGTTTCTTTCACAAATGTGGGTGCCCTTGTATTTGGGGCATAGATGTTCAGGATTGTTATGTCTTCTTTGTGGAATTTTCCCTTGATGAGTATGAAGTGTCCTTCCCCATTTTTTTTTTTAATAATTTTGGTTGAAAGTCTATTTTATCAGATATTAGAATGGCTACACCTGCTTGCTTCTTGTATCCATTTGCTTGGAAAGTTGTCTTCCAAACCTTTACCCTCAGGTAATGTCTATCTTTGTGTCTTAGGTGTGTTTCTTGTATGCAACAGATTGCTGGGTTTTGTTTACGTATCCATTCTGTTAATCTGTGTCTTTTTATTGGAGAGTTGAGTCCATTGATGTTGAGAGAGATTAATGACCAGTGGCTGTTAGATCTCTTGATTTTGATGTTGGCTGTGGTCATCAGGTTGTGTGCTTGGTTGCTTTTTGTTTTACTGAAGTGAGGTTATTTATTTCCTGTGTTTTCTTGAATGTAGCTAGCTTTCTTGGGTTGTATTTTCCCTTCCAGTGTCTTCTGTAATGCTGGATTTGTTTGTAGGTATTGTTGAAATTTGTTTTTGTCATTGAATATCTTGTTTTCTCCATCCATGAGGACTGAGAGTTTTGCTGGGTATAGTAGCCTGGGCTGACATCTGTGTTCTCTTAGGGTCTGCATGATATCCATCCAGGCCCTTCTGGCTTTCATAGTCTCTGTTGAAAAGTCAGGTGTGATTCTAATGGGTTTGCCATTATATGTTACTTGGCCTTTTTCCCTTGCAGCTTTTAGTATTTTTTCTTTGTTCTGTATACTTACTGTTTTGATTATTATGTGGCGGGAGGATTTTCTTTTCTGGTCAAATTTGTTGGGTGTTCTGTAGGCCTCATGTATTCTAATTGGCCTCTCCTTTAGCTTGGGGAAATTTTCTTCAACGATTTTGTTGAAAATATTTTCTGGGCCTTGGAGAAGGGAGTCTTCTTTTTCCTCTATACCTATTATTCTTAGGTTTTGTCTTTTCATATTGTCTTGCATTTCTTGGACGGTCTGTGTCAGGAATTTTTCGGATTTAACATTTTCTTTGACAGATACATCGATTTCTTCCATTGTATCTTCTACACCTGAGATTCTTTCTTCCATCTCTTGTAGTCTGTTGGTTATGCTTACCTCTGTAGTTCCTGTTTTCTCCCCTAGATTCTTCCTTTCCATTATTTCTTCCATTTGTGTTTTCTTTAATTTTTCCAATTCTATCTTCAGGTCTTGAGTTGTTTTGTTTACTTCCTTCACCTGTCTGATTGTACTTTCCTGTTTTTCTTTTAGTTCCTTCAACTCTGTTTCTATCATTTCATTCAGTGTTTTAAGCATTTCCTTTCTAAAGGCCATAAACTGTTTGGCTGCAGCTTCCTCTATTTCTTTACGGATGGCAATATTCTGTTTGAGTTTATCTTCCTCTATGTCTTTACGAATCTTATTTGTTTCCTCTGTTATCATCTTCATGAGTATACTTGTTAGGTCATCTTCTTGGATTTCAGTTATGGTGGGGTGTCCAGGGCTACTTGCCCCTGGGTAACTGGGTTCTCGAGATGCCATATTGCTCTGTCTTTTGTTGCTTGAGCTTTTACGCTGGCCTCTACCCATTGTGTTATCTTAGGAGTTTGGGGTTATTTTCTGGTGGTTCCTGGGGATCCTGTGGTGGAGAGAATCCCCTTTGCAGAAAGCTGGTTTTTCCTGAAGGATGTCTTCTCAGCTTTTTGGGTATAGTCCCTGGATGGCTGGTGTTTTTTCAGGAGTTGCTCACCTCAGGGATATAGACCTGAGTCGTAACTGTGGTCTTTGTTAGTCGAGAGGGTTCTCCTCTCACCCAGGGAAGTCCTGAGGGCAGCTGCTCTGTTTCTGGGTTTCTTGTTGCAAATTTAATGATCAGCTGCTGTGACCCAGTTGGACATCATGTGCGCCTCAACTGTTTGTGCTTGTGTTTGGAGCACAGCTGAGTGCTGGCGCCTCGGCCCCACTAGACTGCTAGCTTTTTCTAGGGAAGGATTGGGTGATTTAGATCAGTACAGTTTCCTTCCTTCCCCGTGGATTCTCTGGAGACACGGACTTCTAGTGTCTTTTTTTGCCCTGGTGCACACTGCTCAGTGTCTGCCAGCTGGCTGGCCACAGAAATTTGCCTGTGCCTGGAGCACAGCTGTGTGATGGTGGCTCAGACTCTGCCAGCTGTCTGGTGCGCAGAAACTGCCTGTGTCTGCCTTTGCGGCTTTTGGGAGTCTGAGTGGCTCCCTAAGCTGGGTAATTTTCTGGGACCTTTTCAGGTTGGGGGTGAGCTGAGTGCTCTGAGATCAGACCCACCATTTCTATCTCTGGGGGCGAATCAGGTACGCAGGCAGGCAGGGATCTGTGCCGGAACCTGGGTCCCAGGCTCTGGCTCAGGGCTGGCTCCTGGGGTGCCCGTGGAACCCACCCGAGTCTTTTCCAGGGGATGTCTGGGTGACCTAAGGCCGGTCCCAATCGTTTCCTGTACCCTGGGGTTATCTCTCGACTGAAATTTCCAGTCTCTGATAGTGTGGTGCCCAGGGTTCAGTCTGGGACCATGACCAGAGACACGGGCTTGTGGCTCTGGGCTGGGGCTGGGACTGGCGGCCGGCAGCCAAGCATCTGGTGGAACCGGGATCTCTTCTGTTGTTTAGCCGGGTGAGTTAAAACCTGATTGAATCCCCCACCGTGGGGTATCCTCTCACCTGGGAAACACAATGACTGTGTTTTATGGCCGAGAGTTCTGATTGCTGTTCACTGTGCTGATCCTGCTGTGCTGCTGCTCAGAATGAGAGTCCTCCTGGCACCGCCATCTTGCCCCTCCCCGAGGTTGAGCATTTTCTAAGTGTTTCTCTGCCATTCGATATTCCTCTATGGAGTATTCTCAGGTTAGATCTGTTCCCTATTTTTTTTTAATTGGATTACTTGACTTTTTTACTTTTCAACTTCTTTAATTCTTCATATATACTGTATGTTAACCCTCTGTCACATAGAGACTTGGTGGAGAGTCTTTCCGAATCTATAGGCATTCATTTTGTTTGATGACAGTGTACTTTGCTTTACAGAAGTTTTCAGTTTCATGACATCCCATTTACTGATTGTTGCTCTAAAAGCCTGTGCTGTTGGTGTTCTGTTCAGAAAGTTGTCTCCTCTGTTGATGAGTTCATGTGTCTTCACCACTTTTTCATCTAACTGATTTTATGTGTCTGATTTTATGTTTAGGTCTTGATCTACTTGGACTGTATTTTTGTGCAGGAGGATACTATGGATCTATTTGTATTTTTCTTCATAAAGACATCTAGTTAGACTAGCAACATTTGTTGAAAATGCTGTCTTTTTTTTCCGTTGTATGGTGTTGGCAGCTTTGTCAAAACTCAGGTGTACCTAAATGTGTGGTTTTGCTTCTGGTCTTCTCTTCATTTCCATTAATCCACCATTTTGTTTCTATGCCAGTACCATGCAGTTTTTATTACTCTATTTTACAGCTTGAGATCACTGATGGAGATACCTTCAGGAGACAGATGATCTTTTGTTGTACAGGATTGTTTTAGAAATATTTGGTTTCTTGTTTTTCCATGTGAAGTTGAGAATTTTACATTCAAGGTCTGTCAAGTATTGTGTTGGTAATTTGATGGGAATTTCATTGATTCTGTAATTTGCTTTTGGTTAGATGGCCATTGTTACATTGTTAATGCTGCAGAGCCATGAGCATGTGAATCTTTCCATCTTCTGATATCTACTTCAAATTCTTTAGAACTGGAAATTTTTTTTTTCACACAAGCCTTTCACTTGCTTGGTTAGGTCATACCAAGGTTCTTTGTGTCTATGACTGAATACAAGAACAGATCAAAGATATCATCCACTATGACCATTAGGCTTCATTCCAGGTATGCAGGAGTGGTTTGATATATCAAAATCCATCAATGTAATCCACCATATAAACAAATTGAAAGAAAAAAAAAAAAACACACGACAATCCCCTTTGATGTTGAAAAAGAATTTGACAAAATCCAACATCCATTCAGGTTTAAAGCACTGGAGAGGTCAGGGATCCAAGGCACATTTCTAAAAATAGTGAAGTCCATATGCATCAAACCTATAGCCAACATTAAACTAAAATGAGAGAAATTTAAACAACCCCACTAAATCTTAGACAAAAAAAGGCTGCCCACCCTCTCTGTATCTCTTCAACATAGTTCTGGAAGTCTGTGCTAGAGCAAGAAGACAATTGAAGGAGTTCAAGTGGTAACAAATGCAAAATGAAGGAGTCAAAGTATGATTATTTGCAGATGATATGATAGTATACCCAAGTGACCTCAAAAATTCTACCAGGGAACTCATATAGCTGATAAACATTTTCACGACAGAAGCTGGATAGAAAATTAAATCAAAAATCAGTAGCCCTCCTGTATACAAAAGAAAAAAGGACTGACAAATCATGAAAACAAAAGAATTACATTATCTAACAATGCATTAACTTCTAACCCTTCCCAGACATTTTCTAACAGAGGATTCCACATGTAAAATGATGGGCTTAAAGGGGACCTTGCAATTCATACCACCAATAAGTAGAAGAAGATGGAGGGACTTCTAGGATACTTATCCTCAAAGTGTCTCATTCAATACAATGATTGTTGAATCATTGAATTATTATTGAATCATCCAACGACTTCCAAAGACTAAAGAACAGGCATGACAATCTCCTTTGGGAAAATCTGTAATATTTTAATAATGAAGAAGTATCCAGCTAAGAAAATGAAATGATGCTATTTTGAGGCAAATGGATGGAACCATGAAAAATCATCCTGGGTGAAGTAACTAAAATGTAGATGGTAAATATGGTATGTATTCACTTATTAGGAGCATCATCTCTCAAATAGTTTATTTCCACTCAGTTCTCCTTTTACACTCAACAATCTTTCTCTGTTTCAGCTAGTCCAGTCCCAGGAATTGTCTGGTCTCCTTCTTTTTTCCTTGCTCTTAAAGACTCAATACCAAAGGGAACCCTAGATGCTTCCAGCCTATTATATCAAGAATGTGAAAGTACATTTAGTGAGTATGTCAGTAACTGTTCAGTTCAAAGTTACAACATAGGAAATTTCAGATCCAAGACTACAGTAGGAGACCCCCTTGTCATTTGGTACATTTCCCTTAATCCCACATCACTTTGAAGCTAGCCTGCTTAGGAAGCTACCTAATTAAACATTAGATTTTTATTTCCTACCTGACATTGTCACAGTGTTACACAGGAGTAAAGGTGAGGGATCTGTATAACAGAATGAGATAAAGGCTTGCTGGCTTTCACAAGAAAAAGTCCCATGCGCACCAGATCAGATATAGTGGACACTGAGGCATGTTTGCTTTCTCATCTCCATGGAAACCTCAAGATTCTCTCATGTGCTGATTGGCTGAGAGGCAGAAAGGTGAGAGGCAGAAAGGTGAAAGCCAAAAAGAGTTTCAGGAGTCAGTTATATAAAGGGCCAATTGGACAGCCTGCTGGAGTGAAAGGTAGTCATCCCTACATGCCTCAATCTAGGAAGCTAAAGTACACAATCCAGAGATGAGAGTTCCTGTGTCCAAGTTCAGAAAAAGTGTCACATATTTCTTTCAAGTGGTCATTAATAAGGTCACTTGTCCTTGACATGTGACTATCACATCATCACTGATTCCATTGTTATTTGTTAAATGCACAAATGTGTCCTCAGTCTGTAAACTACTTACTGCAAAAATGCTCCCTGACCAAGGCAACTCTATGTACAAATAGCATTTAATTGGGACCTTGCTTATATTTTACAGAGACCATCCATGATGGTCATGTGAGCAAGCAGTCACCTTCTTGTACTCCTTCAGCCGAACTGAGAGCTTTTCATACTGAATCACAAATGGAGGGAGAGAGAGAAACAGCTAGAGAGACATATTAAGAAATAGACTGAGACCTACAGAAACAAAGATATAAAGTGACAGAGACCTAGAGATAGAGATTAAAGTATGTCTGGCCACTTTTATTGGCATATAACCCTCGAGGCACACCATCATGTAATATAACTCCAATAGGAATTATATTATCTAACAAGACAATACTTTCTATCTCCTCCAAGAAAATTACTCACTGGAAGCTAAACAAGTAAATAGATGAACTTCAAGTGGACATTGTAATTCAAAACACCAGAAAGTGGACGAAGATGGAGGGACTTCTAGGCTAAAAGAACATAGTTATCTGGATAATTTGTCATTCAATACAATTATTAAAGATCCAATTACTTCTAAGTTCTAAGAACAGGAATAACAATCTCCTTTGTGGAAAATGTGGATAATTCCCATAATGGAGTACAATTCAGCTAAGAAAACAAGATCATGATACTTTCAAGAAAATGGATGGACCCAGAAAATAAATTATCCTGGGTGAAATAAATAAAACGCAGAAAGCCAATATGGTATATATTCACTTATTAGGTGGTCTCCTCATAGTGGGAGATAAAGTTTTCATAGGAAATCTATTATGACTAAGCCAGTCTTCCACTAGGGGGATCTGCTGGCCGTTAATTGAGTTGTTGGGCCAGGGCATGCTATGGAAATTTTCAAGTAAACCAGGCTGTTGTTACTAAAATATGTTTTTCTCTGCACTCAACTGATATATTAGTGCCATGTTCTTTTACACACAGAGATGCTTCATTCTGTATCAATTTTTAATGCATAGAGACCCACAATCTGATATTATGCGAATAAAACCCCAGCTCTAAATGTGATATCATTATGAAATTCTCCCTCACCTCAGAGCTCTGGGAAATCTGCTGAAGAGGAGGCAGACAGAGTGTGAAAAGCAGAGGGTATTTAAGACACAAGGAGAACAATGCCTTGAAAATCACGCGACAGAGGAAGATAATGCAGCCAGCCTTTGTGAGACCTGATAAGCTAAGTTCATTTAGAAGGGGAAAGAATTCCTTCTGAATCAGGGAACTTGATAAAGGGAATAGAAGTTTAAAAGGGGGGTAGGTGGAACTTGAAGGAGAAGATGAACTGGTCATCCTTGGGGATAAAATGTTAACAACATTTAATAAAATATACATAAGAAAAATTGTGATCAAGGTGATGAAGTTTAGAGCTCATTAGGACTGATGGCTTCTTCTTGGGGGTGGTGCCAGGGTGCGGCAATGATGAACTCGGTTTTCTTTAAGGGACTTGGTACTGATACTCTTATGTTCCAATGAGTAGATGAACAACACATACTTCAAATGATATAATTTAAGAAAAAAATTGTGACTCATGGGTATGTATTTGAATCTGTGATTACTGGAAAAAAACTGTAATGTATATTAGATTAAATACCTACATAATATGTAAAAATAATATCTTGACAACTTTTACAATTACTTTTGACATGGAGAAAATATTCAGCAAATGAAGGGCATAGTTTCACTTTGTAAGGCATGCTTTCCAGGAACATATTATGAACACTAGCCATGAACTAGTTGTTACCCATCCTATTTCAGATGGTATGATCTCAGATGGCACCTCTGAACAAATCCACCTGTCACTAAACTACATTTAGAGGAATTGTCTGGAGGACCACAGCAGGTAACATAGCTGCTCTTGTGTCCTAGTCTTATAACAAAGACCAATTGCTCTGTCCTGAAGGCCCAGTTTTAACTGTATACCTCAGAATCAGGGGAGTTCCTCATTGACCACTGAATAGGACACAGATTCAGATTTAATCAGATCAGACAAGAAAACCCTGCTCATAGAGGGTTGACAGCAATAGTCTGGAATAAAAACAGATGTCAAACAGTTTATTCCCTCTCAATTTTCCTTTTACACTAACCAATCTTTCTCTGTTTCAGCCAAACCATCCCAGTAATTATCTGATTTCCTTCTCTTTTCCCTGCTCTTAAAGAATCAACAGCTCAGGGAACCCAAGGCCCTTCAAGCCTATTATATCAATAAGAATATGAAGGTATATTTAGTGAGTACTTCAGTAAATGCTCAGTTTAAAGTCACAACCTAGGAAATTTCAGATCCAAGAAAATAGTAGATCACTTTGTCTTTTGGTACATTCCCCTTAATCCTACATGACTTGGAAGCTTTCTAATTAAATAAGCATTAAAGTTTCATTTGCTACCTGACATTATCACAGAGTTAAAGAGGAGTAAAGGTGTGGGATCTGGTTAAAGAGATGAGATAAAGGCTCGTTTGGTTTAACAACAAAAAGTCACAAGTGCACAGGATAAGAGATACTGGACAGTGAGGAAAGTTTGTTTACTCATCTCAATGGAAACCTCAAGGTTGTCTCAGGTGCTGATTGGTTGAGAGGCAGAGTGATGTCATGAAACAGGTGAAAGCCAGTGAGAGTTTCAAGAGCCAGTAATTAAAAGGGTCACATGGAAGCCTGCTTGAGAGAAAGGCTGAGCAGCCATATATGTCCCAATCTGCTCAGCTGAAAGCCCCAACCCAGGGATGATAGTTCCTATGTCCAAGACTCTTAGTTCAGGAAAAGTGTCACTTATTTCTTTCAAGTGATCATTTAAAAAGTCACATATCATTGATATGTGACTTTCACATTATTACAGATTCCATTATTATTTGTTAAATGCACATATATGTCCTCAGTCAGTTATTTACTTACTCTGAAAATGCTCCCTGACCAAGGCAACTCTTTGAACAAAATGCATTAAAATATGTTCTAGCTTACATTTTTATAGACATCATCCAGGATGTTATGTTAGCAAACAGTCATCTTTTTGTAGTCCTTCAGCAGAATTGAGAGCTTTTCTTATTGAACCAGAAGTGGCAAACAGAGAGAGGGAGACAGAGAGAGGAAGAGTTAGACAGACATATTCAGAAATAGAGAGACTGAGGCAGAGAGAAATAAAGATATAAAGTAATAGAGACCAAGAGACAGAGACTCCCTTCTTTCTGATCATGTTCATTAGCACATCAACCTCAAAGCACACCATCATATAGTATAACTCCAATAGGAATTACATTATCTAACAAGGTTATACCACCTAACCTTTCCTATATATTCAATCACTGTGGACTAATCTTACAAATAGATGAGATTCAAGGAGATATTGCAATTCAAATCACCAAGAAATGTAAGAAGATGGAGGGATTTCTAGGCTAAAAGAACATAGTTATCCTAATAGTATGACATGCAATACAATGATTACAGTCCCAGAAACTTTGAAGTTCTAAAGATGGGACTGGAAATGTCCTTTGTGGTCAATGTGGGTTATTTCTATAATGGAGTATTATTCAGGTAAGGAAATGACATCCTGACATACTTTCAGGTAAATTGATGGAACTGGGAAAAATCATCCTGGGTTAAGTAAATAAATGCAGAAAGACAAATATGTTAAAAATTCACTTATTAGGAGGTCTTCTAATAGTGGGGAATAAAGTTTTAATTGGCCATCTATTGTGACCAAGCCAAAATCCACAGGGGGTGTGGCTGGCAGTTAATTGAGTTGTTGGGCCTGGGAATCCTATCAAAATTTTCAAGCAACTCAGGCTCTTATTATTAAAATATGTTGTTCTCTACCTTCAACTGATAAATCAGTGCCATGTTCTGGGATCTACAGGGATGCTTCCTTTTTCATTAAATAGGATTATATTCAGAGACCCACAATCTGATATTATGCAGAGAGAAACCTTAAAACACATAGCTCTAAATGGGATTCCCCTATTAAATTCTCCATCGATTCACCACCCTGGGAAGCCTGCAGGATAGGAGGCAGGAAGAGTGTCATAAGTAGAGGGAATTGAGGACACAAGGAGAACAATTGTGCCCTGAGAATCAGGACACAGAGGAAGATGATGAGGCCAGCCTTGTTTATACCTGTTGAGGTAGGCACAGAGAGAAGAGGGAGGAAGACCTCCCCTATCAGGGAGCTAGAGAAAGGTCATATTGTTAGAAGAGTGAAATTGGAAGAAGAGGGAGGGGGCAGCAGAGGAAATACAAAGGGAACCAATCATAATAAGTAAATACACAAGAAAATCTCGGTTCAAGGTGATGAAGTATAGAGCTCTTCAGGATTGATGGCTTCTTCTTGCGGGTGGTGCCAGGGTGTTCCATCGATGAACTCAGTTTTCTTTAAGTAACTTGGCACTGAGACTCTGATCATATTCCAATGAGTATACGAAAAACACATACTTCAATTGTTCTCTTTGAAAGAAAAAAAAATAATATGAAAAATGGGTAGGAATTTGAAGGTGGGAGCAAAGGAAATGTAGTGTAATGTATTTTATATGAAATATCCAAATAAAAAATATGTTGAAATTTTTTACACTGACTTTTAATATGGAGAAAAGATTCTGCTAAAGGAGGGCAGAGTTTATCTTTATAAGGCATACATTCCAGGAATTCATTATGTAGCAGAGAATCCTACCAAGCTACTTCAGACATCTTGAGCTCAGGTGGCACCTCTGAACAAGCGGTCCTTGCACTAACATTACATTTAGAGCATTTGCTGGAGAATACAGCTGCTCTTGTGACCTGTTTCTCTGTCCTGAAGGCCCAGGTTTAAATATAAACCCCAGGATGAAGAGAGTTACTCAATGACCACTTAGGAGGACACAGCTGCAGATCCATCCAGGTTAGCAAAAGAAACACTGCTCAAAGAGGGTTGGCAAAAGTAGTTTGGAACATCATCAGGTGTCAAATAGTTTAGTTGCCACAGTTCTCCTTTTGCACTCACTTTTCTTTTTCTTTTTCAGCCAAAACAATCCCAGGATTTGCCTGGTTTCTTTGTATTTTCCCTGCTCTTAAAGACTCAATAGCCCGAGGAACCCAAGGCCCTGCAAGCCTCTTATATCCATAAGAATGTGAAGGTACATTTAGTGAGTACATGAGTAACTGCTCAGTGTAAACTCACAACCTAGGAAATTTCAGATCCAGACCACAGTAGGAGACTACCTTGTCATTTGGTATACATCATATGGAAAAACAAGAATCCCTGCACTGCTAAAACAATCCTCTACAATAAAAGATATTCTAGGGATATCTCCATCCCTGATCTCAAGTTGTACTATAAAAAAAAAGTAATAAAACTTCATGTTACTGGCATAGAAACAGAATGGTGGATCTAAGTTCTCGAAGAGAAGACGCAGAAATAGATTCACACACGTATGGACACCTAAATTTTGACAAAGTTGCAAAAACCATACCATGGAAAAAAGACAGCATCTTCAACAAATGGTGCTGGTCTAACTGGATGTCTACATGTAGAAAATGCAAATAGATCCCTACTATCATCCTGCACAAAACTACAGTCCAAGTGAATCAAAGACCTCAAAGTAAAACTAGACATATCAAATTGAATAGAAGAAAAAGTCAGAAAGAGCTATGAACCCATTGGCACAGAAGACAACTTTCTGAACAGAACACCAACAGCACAGGCTCTAAAAGCAACAATCAGTAAATGGGACGTCATGAAACTGAAAAGCTTCTGTAAAGGAAAGGACACCGTCATCAAAACAAAATGAATGCCTACAGATTGGAAAAGACTCTCCACCAACCTTCTATGTGACAGAGGGCTAATATCCTGTATACATAAATAATTAAAGACTCTGAACAGCAAAAAAGTCAAGTAATCCAATTAAAAACTGGGGAACAGAGCTAATCAGAGAATGCTCCATAGAGGAATATCAAATGGCAGAGAAACACTTAAAGAAATGTTCAAACTCATTAGACATCAGGGAAATGCAAATCAAAATGAGATTTCACCTTACACCCATTAGAAAGGCCAAGATCAAAAACTCAAGTGATAACACATGCTTGAAGAAGTTGTGGAGAAAGGGGAACTCTCCTCTACTGCTGGTGGGAATGTAAATGTGTACAACCACTCTGAAAATCAATCTGGTGCTTTCTCAGACAACTAGGAATAGTGTTTCCTTAAATTTCAGCTATCCACCTCTAGGCATATAACCAAAAGAGGCTCAAGTACACAATAAGGACATTTACGTAAACATGTTTGTAGCAGCTTTCTTTGTAATAGACAGAATATGGAAAGCAACCCAGTTGACTCCCCACCCCAACAAATGAAAAATGGAAACAGAAATTGCTGTACATCTACACAATGGAATATTACTCAGCAATTAAAAACAAAAAAAACAATGCAATCATGAAATTTGCAGGTCAATAGTGGGAACTAGAAAAGATCATCCTGAGTGAGCTCTCCCAAAAGCAGAAAGACACAGATTATATGCTCACTAACAGTCATATAATATAAAATGAACCTACTAAAATATGTAAACCTAAAGATACTAATCAAGAGGGAGTACTCTGGCAAAAATGATCAATCCCATCCTGAAAGATGAAGAAGATAGACATCAGAAGAAGGAGAAAACAGGGAACAAGTTAGGAGAAGGGTCTAACTTGCCAGAGAGGGCCTCTGTAAGGGTCTTCCCTACAGGCTATCAGAGCAGATACTGAGACTTATGGCCAACTGTTGGGCAGAGTGCATGGAATCTAATGAAAGAAGTGGGAAATACTAAGATCTGGAGAGGACAGGAGCTCCACAAGGAGAGCAACAGAACCAAAAACTCTGAGCACAGATTTCTTCCCTGAGATTCATACTCCAACCAAGTACCATGCATGGAGATAACCTTGGTTCCCTGTAGAGAAGTCAGTCATGGTATTTCAGTGTCCAAGGTGCTTCCATAGTGGGAAAAGGGACTGCCTCTGACATGAACTGTTTGGCCTGTTTGATCACCTCACCCTGATGTGCGAGCAGCCTTACCAGGTCAAAGAGAAAGATAATGCAGACACTCCTGATTAGATCTGATATACCAGCACCAGAAGAAAGGAGAAGAAGGACTCCCCTTTCAGTTTACTTGGGGAAGTGCATACATGGAGAAAAGGGAGAAAAGGTGGGATTGGGAGTGAAGGAAGAGGGTTTATGGGGTGAAAAAATAGTAATTAATAAAAATTAAAATAAAAAATATTTAAAAAATATAATTTCTTTTGGAGGAATATTAGAGGAGGTCTTCTTGGAGGTTGATATGACAATTAAAGTGACCACACAGAATGGAGTCTCTGTCTGTCCTTCTCTGTGAATCTTTGTTTCTGTCAGTCTTGGTCTATTTCTGAATCTGTCTCTAGCTTTTTCTCTGTCTCTCTCTGCCTCCCTCTCTCTGCCTGCTGCTTCTGATTCAGTATGAAAAGCTCTCAGGTGTGTTGAAGGACTACAACAAGATGACACCTTGCAGAAATGGCATCCTGGATTGTCTCTGTAAAAATATGAGCAAGGTCCTAATTAAACACATTTTGTTCAAAGACTTACCTTGGTCAGGGAGGGTTTTCACAGTAATTCACTGACTGAGGACATATCTGTACATTTAACAAATGGTTACTGAATCTGTGATAATACAAAGTCACATGACTTCATTAATGACAACTTGAAAAAAAGTATGTGACAATTTTCCTGATATAAGAGAAGTGGGCACAGAAATTGATATATCTGGGTTTTGTGCTTTCAACTGCCCAGACTGAGGCATGTTAGGGCTGTTCAGCCTTTCTCTCAAGCTGGCTGTCCACTTGGCCATTTTAATAACTGGCTCCTGATGCTCTTACTGGCTTTCACCTGTTTCATGACATCATTCTGCCTCTCAGCCAATCAGTACATGAGAGAATTTTGAGGTTTCCATGGAGATGAGTAAACCAATGTTCCCCAGTGTCCAGTATCTCTGATCCTGTGACAAGTGACTTTTTCTTGTGAAACCCAACAAGCTTTTACCTCATCCCTTTATCCAGATCCCACACATTTACTCCTTTTTACCTCTGTGACAATGTCAGGTAAAAAATGAAATTTTAATGTTTATTTGATTAGACAACTTCCTCAGTAGGGAAGCTTCAAAGTGATGTGGGATTAAAGGGGAACATACTGAATGACAAGTTGTTCTCCTATTGTGGTATTGGATCTGAAATTTCTTAGGTTGTGCCTTTGAACTGAGCAGTTGCTTGTGTATTCACTAAATATACCTTCACATTATTATGGATATAAGACAGATTCTAGGGTTCCCTGAGGTATCAATTCTTTAAGAGTAGGGAAAAGGGAAGGAAAACAGATAATTCCTGGGACTGGTTTGGCTGAAACAGAGAAAGATCTTTGTCTGTAAAAGGAGAACTTTAGGGCAAGATATTATATGACAGCTAGTGCTATTTCACACTAGTGTTAGCAACCCTCTGTGAGGATAGTTGCCTTGGCTGACCTGGCTAGATTGGCAGCTGTATCCTACTCAGTGATCAGTGAGCAAGTTTCCTGATCCTGGGGTTTACAGTTAAAACTGATCCATCGGGAGAGAAATGTCTATGTGTTATATGCCTAGGATACAAGAGCAACTATGTTACCTGCTGTGGTCCTCCAGACAAAGGCTCTAAACATAGTGTTAGTGCCAGGACTGCTTGTTCAGAGGGGCCACCTGAGCTCATGGGGTCTGACAAAGCTGGGTAACCACTAGTTCATGGCAAGGATTCTCTGCTACATAAGGTGTTCCTGGAAAGAATGCCTTACAAAGTCAAACTCTCCCGTCTTTAGTGGAATCTTTTCTCCATGTTATAAGTCATTACAAGAGTTGGCAACATATTGTTTTTTGTTTGTTTGTTTGTTTGTTTTTATTATGTGAGAATTACATGCTGGAGAGTTTGTAAACAAAGAAGGGAACGCTCCTCCACTGCTGGTGGTAATGTAAACTTGTACAACCACTCTGGAAACCAGGCTGGTGATTTATCAGACCACTCAAGATTCAAATATCCACCTCTAGGCATATATGCAAAAGAGGCTCAAGTACACAAAAAGGACATTTGCTCAACATGTTTGTAGCAGCTTTATTTGTAATAGCCAGAATATGGAAACAACCCAGACACACACCCCCAGAAATGAATAATGGATACAGAAATTGTGGTATATCTACACAATGGAATATTACTCAGCAATAAAATACAAGGAAATCATTAAATTTCCAGGTCAATAGTGGGAACTGGAAAAAATCATCCTGCATGAGCTATTCCAGAGGCAGAAAGACATACGGTATATACTCACTCATATAGATATATAAGATAAAACTACTAAAATCTGAACACCTAAAAAACTAATCAAGATGGAGTACTCTGGTTAAAATGTTCAATCCCCATCCCAAAAGGCAAAGAGGATGGACATCAGAAGAAGGAGAAAACAAGGAACAAGTTAGGAGCCTGCCACAGAGGGCCTCTGAAAGGCTCTGCCCTGCAGATTATGAAATCAGATTCTGAGACTTATGGCCAACTATTGGGCAGAGTGCAGTCTTATTTGAAAATTTCCATAGAATGCCTAGGCCCAACAACTCAATTAACTGCCAGCCTATCCCCCTAGTAGAAGACTGCTTTAGTCACAAAACATGTCCTAGTGAACCTTTATTTCCCACTATTTGGAGACCTCCTAATAAGTGAGTACATAGCATATTTGTCTTTGTCCATTTTAGTTACTTCACCCAGGATGATTTTTTCTGGTCCAATCCATTTGCTGAAAAACACATCTTATATTTTTTTTAGCTGAATAATTCTGCATTATGGAAATATTCCATATTTTCCCCAAAGGAGATTGTCAGTCCTGTTCTTTAGTCCTTAGAAATTGCTGGGACATTAATCATTGTATTGAATGACAAACTATCAGGATAACTATGTTCTTTTAGCATAGAAGTCCCTCAATTTTCTTCCACTTCCTGGTGATTTGAATTGTAATGTCCCCTTGAAGCTCATCTATTTACATGTGGAATCCCCAGAAAGGAAATGTATTGGAAGGGTTAGTACATGGCCTTGTTAGATAATAGAATTCCTATTGGAGTTATATTATGGGAGGGTGTGCTTGAGCTTAATATATCAATGAGAGTGACCAGCAGAATGCAGTTTATGTCTCTGGGTCTCTGTCAATTTATATATTTTTTCTGATGGTCTCTGTCTCTCTATTTCTGAATCTGTCTCTCTAGCTATTTCTCTCTGTGTCTCTGTTTCTCTTTTGCTACCTGCTGATTGTGGTTCACTATGGAAATCTCTCATTTCTGCTGACAGAGGACAACAAGATGACTGTTTGCTCAGTCATCAATATTACTCAGCAATAAAAACACAATAAATCATGAAAATTTCAGGTAAATGGTGGTAACAAAGAAAATCCTGATTGAGCTATCCCAGAAGCAGAAAGACACAGATGGTATGTACTCATTCATGTAGACATGTAATATATAAAAAACCTACTGAAATATGTACACCTAAAGAATCTAAATAGTAGGTACAAACCTGGCTAAAATGCTCAATCTCCATCCTGAAAGGCAAAGAGGATAGACATCTGAAAAAGGAGAAAACAGGGAACAAGTTAGGATCCTGCTACAAAGGGTCTCTGAAAACCTCTACCCTGCAGATTATCAAAGTAGGTGCTGAGACTTATAGCCAACTATTGGGCAGAGTGTGTGGACTCTAATGAAAGAAGTGGGAAATAGTAAGATCTGGAGAGGATAGGAGGTCCACAAGGAGAGCAACAGAACCAAAAAAAAATGAGCAAAGGGTTTTTTTCCTGAGAGTCATACTCTAAACAAGCACCATTCATGGAGATAACCTAGAACCCCTGCACAGATATGGCCAATGGCAGTTCAGTGTTCAAGTGGGTTCCACAGTAATGGGAACAGGGACTGCCTTTGTCATGAACTGCTTCCCCTGTTCTTCGATAAGTTTACCATGATGGGGAAGCAGCCTTACTGGACCACAGAGAAAAACAATGTAGTAACTCCTGATGAAATCTTATAGCCTAGGATTAGAAGTAAGGAGAGGAAGTCCTCCCCTATCGGTGGACTTCGGGAAAGTCATACATGGAGAAAGAGGAAGGTAGGTGTAAAGGGGGGAAAGGGAAGAAAGGATGGGTTTATGGGAAGATACAAAGAAAATAAATTGTCATTAATAAAAATTAAAATAAAAAATAAATAAAAATAAAAATAAAAAATGAAAAAAATAAAAATAAAATAAAATAAAAACATTAAAATATAATTCTTTTTGGATTTATATTTTAGGATGGTGAGTGTGGAGGTTGATATGCCAATAAAATTGACCAGACAAAAGGGAGTCTCTGTCTCTAGGTCTCTGTCAATTTATATCTCTGTTTCTGTCAGTCTGTCTCAATATTTATGAATCTAGCTTATTCTCTCTCTGTCTCCCTCTCTCTATCTGCCACTTGTGTTTCAATAAGAAAAGCTCTCAATTCTGATGAAGGACTACAACAAGTTGAGTGATTGCTAATGTGACAGCAGGGATGTTCTCTGTAAAAATATAAGAAAGGTCCCAATTAAATGTTTTTTTGTTCAAAGATTTGTCTTGGTCAGGGATCATTTTCACAGTGAGTAATTCACTGACTGAGGACATATCTGTGCATTTAATAAATAATAATGGAACTTGTGATAATGTGAAACTCTCATGTCAAGGACATGTGACTTTATTAGTGAGCACTTGAAAGAAATATGTGACACTTTTCCTGAACTAAGAGTCTTGAACACAGGAACTGTTATTTCTGTGTCCTGTGCTTTCTGCTTCCCAGTTTGAGGCATGTAGGACTGCTTGTAAGTTTCTCTCAAGCATGCTGTCTACTTGGCCTCATTAATAACCAGCTCCAGATTCTCTTGCTGGCATTCAGTTGTTTCTTGACATCATTCTTCCTCTCAGGCAATCAGCACCTGAGTGAAACTTGATGTTTTTATGGAGATGAGTAAACCAACTTTCTTTAGGGTCCAGTATCTCTGATCCTCTCCAGGAATGACATATTTTGTGAAACCCAAGTAGCCTTTATCTAATCCCTTTATCCAGATCCCACACATTTACTCCTGTTTACCTCTGTGACAAAGTCAGGTAGGAAATAAAATTTAATGTTTATTTAATTGGACAGCTTCCTAATTAGGGAAGCTTTAAAGTGATGTGGATTAAGGCAAATGTATCGAATGTGAAGGTGATTAGTACTGTGTTCTTGGATCTGAAATATCCTTGGTTGTGACTTTGAACTTAGCAGTTACCCTCATACTCACTAAATGTACCTTCACATTCTTATTGATATAAGAGGCTGGCAGGGTCTAGTGTTCCTTGGGGCACTGAGACTTTAAGAGCAGGGAAAAGAGAAGGAAACCAGACAGAAACTGGCACTGTTTTGGCTGCAACAGAGAAATATGGTCAGTGCAAATGGAGATCTGAATGTAAATAAACTATTTTAGAGGTGGTGCTTTTCCACACTAGTTTTGCCAACCCTCTATGAGCAAGGTTGCCTTGGCTGACCTGGCTGGATCAGCAGCTGTGACATACCCAGTGTTCAGTGAGGAACCCTACTGTTCCTGGGATTTACAGTCAAAACTGTTCCCCCAGGAGAGGGAAATAGCTCTGTGTTATAATGCTAGTACAGAGGAATAGCTGTATTTCGTACTTAGGTCCTCCAGACAAACCCTCTAAAAGTAGTGTTAGTGCGAAGACTGCTTCTTCAAAGGTGCCACCTGAGCCATGCTGTCTGACATAGCTGGGTAACCACAAGTTCATGGCTAAGATTCTCTGCTACATAATGTGCTCCTGGAAAGCATGCCTTACAAAGTCAAACTCTGCTCTCCTTTAGCAAAATCTTTTCTTCATGTTAAAAGTCATTTAAAAGTTGTCAACATTATTTTTATTGATGATGTGAAAATTTCATATAATATACATTACAGTCATTTTCCATTGCTTCCAGGTTCAAATTCCTACTGATGTGTCATACTGAAATATTTTTTCTTTAAAATACATCAATTCAAGTATGAGTTATTTATCCACTCATTGGAACATGACAAGAGTCTCAGTGCCAAGTCCCTTAAAAAAAGTTAGTTCATCCTTGCCCCATTCTGGCACCACCAACAAGAATAAGACATCAGTACTGAAGAACTCTATACTTTATCTCTTTATCACAGATTTTCATATGTATTTACTTATTATGGTTTTTTTTGTCCATTTTTATCCCCTCTTCTGCCTCCTCCCTCTTTTCTTTCCAGTCAAACCCACCCTACTTGTTCTACCCCTATGCCTTTTCTCTACTTCCCTGATAGGAGAGGTCTTCCTCCCTCTCATATCTGACCCTAGCTTATCAGGTCTCATTAAGCTTGGCTGCATCATCTTTCTCTGTGGCCTGAATCTCACTGCATTTTTCTCGGCGTGTCTTCAATTCTGTCTACTTATGGCACTCTTCCTGCCTCCTCTCCTGCAGGCTGCCAAGAGCTCTGAGGGACTGGAGAATTTCATAGAAAAATCTCATACCGTGCTGGGTGTTTTAAGTTCCTCTTTGCGTAATATCGGACTGAGGATCTCTGTATGTAATTCCACTTGATGCAGAATGATGCATCTGTCTGGATCCAAAAACATGGTACTGATTTATCAGTTGAGTGCAGGGATCAACATATTTTAATAACAACAGCCAGGTTGCTTGAAAAATTCTATAGGATGCCCTGGCCCAACAACTTAATTCACTTTGACCCAATTCCCCTAGTACAAGAGTTGAAGACTTGTTTGATCACAATAGATTGCCTTTTGTAACTTCGTCACTCAATATTAGGAGTCCGCCTCATAATTGAATAAATACCATATTTTTCTTTCTGCATTTCAGTTACTTCACCCAGGATGATTTTTCCTGGTTTCATTCATTTGCCTGAAAATATCATGATGTCATTTTTTTTTTTTAGCTGAATAATACTCCTTTATGGATATATTCCAATTTTTCCCAAAATGAGATTGTCAGTCCTGTTCTTTTGTCTTTGGAAGTTCCTGGAACTTTAATCATCTTTTTCTGAATGACAAACTATCAGGATAACTGTGTTCTTTTAAATCTAGAAGTCACTCCATGTTCTTCCACTTCCTGATGATTGGAATTTCAATATCCCCTTGAAACTTCTCTATTTAAATGTTTACTCCTCAGTGAGGAAATGTCTGAGAAGGGTTAGTTGGCTTCTTTGGATAATATAATTCCTGTTGGAGTTATGTTTTCAGGGTGTGCTTTGAAGTTGATATGCCAGTGAAAGTGACCAGACAGAATGGAGTCTCTGTCTCTGGGTCTTTGTCACTTTATATCTTTGTTTCGGTCAGTCTTGGTCTCTATTTCTGAATCTGTCTCCCTAGATGTTTCTCTTTCTGTCACTCTCAGTCTCTGTTTATCTTCCTCATGATTATGGTTCAGTATGAAAAGCTCTCAGTTTGCTTAAGCCTACAACAAAATGACTGCTTGCTGACATGACATCAAGTAGAGTCTCTGCAAAAATATAAGCAAGATATCAATTAAAAGCTTTTTATTCAAAGAATTGCCTTTCTCAATGAGCATTTGCACAGCAATTCTCAGACTGAGGACATATCTGTGCTTATAACAATTAATAATGGGGGGGGAGCCAAGATGGCGGCGCCGGGAGAGCACCACGTCTGAGAAGCAGGACAGCACTCTCCGTGCAGAGACCAGGAGACTGAACTCTGGGCCCTGAAAGTACATCGATCATGTTTCCCAGGTGAGGGGAGGCTCCCATGGCTTGGGAATCAGTCGGATCCACGCACAGCTACCCAGCGAGAACCTGGAAGAAATCCCGGGTAACACGTGCTTTGTGTCTCCAGGCTGGAGCCACAAGCATACGTGTCCCAATCACTTTCCCAGACTGATCCGTGGGCACAAGGGTGCCTGAGATTGCGAGTCCCAGTCGCAAGAAAACCCCACGGGGAAGCAAAGTTCCCAATCTGATCACGGGTCACCCAGTCTTTCCCTGGAAGGTCTCTAGGATGGCAGGTACACACCTCCAACACAACTGAGCTCCTGCTGCGCAGAGAGCTGCGCGCTCAGCTCACTGGTACAGACAAGCTGCATGCCCCAGTACAACAGGGACTGGGAACCCCTGTCCAGAGAGGACCCCACAGGGAAGGAAGAAATTGTGCTGCTGGGGTCACCTAGGGAAAGTCTAGTAGCCTGCAGATCGCAAACAGGTGAGTATGCCCAGCCATCAAAGATCTGGGCCTAAACAGGGAGCACAGAGTGACTGGAAACTCAGCTCCTGCAGACTAGCAGGTGGGCAGATGCTCCGCCAGCCCAGAGGCCTGCTTTGTACCAAGTACAACTTACAGGCACAACTGTGTGCCCCAAGACACCAGAGCAGTACTCACCCGCCACGGATTACCTTTTGTGTTCTGGGACATAGAGCCCCAACCTCAGATCTACAAAAGACAGGGAACCCTGAGATTAACGCCCAGATACTGCTCCAAGGGGCAACCAGTTATCCCTAACAAAACCGACCAAACCATGGGACATACAGGTTACATGATCACTAAATTTACAGCAAGAAACCCAGAAGGAGGGCAGCTGTCTCCAGGACTTCTCCCAGTGAGAGGAGAGCCCTCTGAACTAATCAGGACTGCAGTTACTACCCAAGTCTCTATGCCTGAGGTGAGTTATAGCAACTCCTGAAAAACACCTGACATCCAGGGACTATACCCAAAAAGCTGGGAAGGCTTCATTCAGGAAAAAATGTCTTCCTGCCAAAGGGATTCTCTCCACTACAAGAGTCCAGGAACAACCAAACACTAAATTCAAAAAACTAAGATAGCCCAATGGGTAGAGGAAAGTGTAAAAGTTCAACCAACAAAAGCCAGAGCAATATGGCATCCCCAGAACCCAGTCATCCAGGAGCAAATAGCCATAGACACCCCAGCATAAATGAAATTCAAGGAGATGACCTAACATCTATGCTCATGAAGAAGATAACAGAGGAAACAAATAAAATACGAAAAGAATTAGAGGAAGATAAAAACAAACAGATCATGGATATCCGTAAAGAAATGGAGGAAATTAAAGACAAGGAGATTATGGCCATCCCTGAAGAAATACGGGAAGCTGCAGCCAAACAGTCTGTGGCCCTTAGAGAGGAAATGCTTAAATCACTGAATGAAATAAAAGAAACAGTGGATTGTTCAAACAAACAGCTGAAGGAATTGACAGAAAAACATGAAAATACAGTCAGACAGGGGAAGGAAACCAACAAAATAGCTCAAGGCCTGAAGATAGAATTGGAAAAATTTAAAAAAAGAAAAAAAAAACACAAATGGAAGAAATTGCGGAGAGAAAGAAATTAGGGAAGAAAGCAGGAACTACAGAGGTTAGCATAACCAATAGGCTACAAGAAATGGAAGAAAGATTCTCAGGTGTGGAAGATACAATGGAAGAAATAGATGTATCTGTCAAAGAAAATGTTAAATCTAAAAATTTCCTGACACAGACCGTCCAAGAAATTCAAGGCAACATAAAAAGACAAAACCTTAGAATAATAGGAGTTGAAAAAAAAGAAGATTCCCTGCACCACGGCCCAGAAAATATTTTCAACAAAATAATTGAAGAAAATTTCCCTAAGTTAAAGGAGAGGCGAATAAGAATACAAGAGGCCTATAGAACACCCAATAAATTAGACCAGAAAAGAAAATCCTCCTGCCACATAATAATCAAAACCGTATGTATACAGAACAAAGAAAAAATACTAAAAGATGCAAGAGAAAAAGGCCAAGTAACATATAATGGCAAACCCATTAGAATCACACCTGACTTTTCAACAGAGACTATGAAAGCCAGAAGGGCCTGGATGGATATCATGCAGACCCTAAAAGAACACAGATGTCAGCCCAGGCTACTATACCCTGCAAAACTCTCAGTCCTCATAGACAGAGAAAACAAGATATTCAATGACAAAAGCAAATTTCAACAATACCTACAAACAAATCCAGCATTACAAAAGACACTGGAAGGGAAAATACAAGAAAGCTAGCTACATTCAAGAAAACACATGAAATAAATAACCCTACTACAGTAAAATAAAAATAAACAAAGCACACAACCATATGACCACAGCCAACATCAAATTCAAAGGATTTAACAGCCACTGGACATTAATCTCTCTCAACATCAATGGACTTATTTCTCCAATAAAAAGACACAGACTAACAGAATGGATGCATAAACAAAACCCAGCAATCTGTTGTATACAAGAAACACACCTAAGTCACAAAGATAGATATTACCTGAGGGTAAAGGGATGGAAGACGGCTTTTCAAGCAAATGGACCCAAGAAGCAAGCAGGAGTAGCCATTCTAATATCTGATAAAATAGTCTTTCAACCAAAATTAATCAAAAGAGATGGGGAAGGACACTTCATACTCATCAAGGGAAAACTCCACCAGGAAGACATCACAATCCTGAACATCTATGCTCCAAATACAAGGGCACACACATTTGTAAAAGAAACACTGAAAAAACTTAAACCACACATAGATCCCCACACACTAATAGTGGGAGACTTCAACACCCAACTCTCAACAAAGGACAGGTCAACAAAACAGAAATTAAACAAAGAAACAATATCTGTAACAGAGGTCATGAATCAAATGGAACTAACAGACATTTACAGAACCTTACACCCAAACACAAAAGAATTTACCTTCTTCTCAGCACCTCGTGGTACCTTCTCCAAAATAGACCACATAGTTGGTCACAAAGCAAGCCTCAACAGATACAAGAAGATTGAAATAATCCCTTGCATCCTGTATAATCACCATGGAATAAAGCTGTACCTCAGTAACAACAGAAATAGCAAAAGACCTACACATACATTGAAACTGAACAACTTGCTACTAAAAGACAGCTGGGTCAGGGAAGAAATAAAGAAAGAAATTAAAGTCTTCCTAGAACTCAATGAAAATGAAGACACAACATACCCAAACGTGTGGGACAAAATGAAAGCAGTGCTAAGAGGAAAGTTCATAGCACTAAGTGCCTTCAAGAAGAAATTTGAGAGAGCTCATTCAAACAACTTAATGCCTCACTTAAAAACCCCAGAAAAAGAAGAAGCAGACACACCAAGAAGGAACAGATGGCTGGAAATAATCAAACTCAGGGCTGAAATCAATCAATTAGAGACAAATAAAACAATTCAAAGAATCAATGAAACCAAGAGCTGGTTTTTTGAGAAAATCAACAACATAGACAAACCCTTAGCCAAGCTAACTAAAAGGCAGCAAGACACCATCCAAATCAACAAAATCAGAAATGAAAAGGAGGACATAACGACAGACACTGAGGAAATCCAAGCAATCATTAGGAGTTACTTCAAAAGTCTATACGGAACAAAATTTGAAAATTTAAATGAAATGGACAATTTTCTTGATTGATTCCACTTACCAAAGCTAAATGAGGACCAGGTAAATCATATAAATAGTCCTATATCCCCCAAGGAAATGGAAGCAGTCATTGAAAGTCTCCCATCCAAAAAAAGCCCAGGACCTGATGGTTTCAGTGCAGAATTCTAGCAAACATTCAAAAAAGAGCTAACTCCAATTCTCTTCAAACTATTCCACAAAATCTAAACAGAAGCAACATTACCAAACTCATTCTATGAAGCCACAGTCACCTTGGGACCTAAACCTCACAAAAACCCAACAAAAAAAAAAAAAAAAGAACTTCTGGCCAATCTCCCTTATGAACACTGATGCAAAAATACTCAACAAAATACTCGCAAACTGAATGCAGGAACACATCAAAGATATCATCCACCATGACAAAGTAGGTTTCATCCCAGGTATGCACGGGTGGTTCAATATACAGAAATCCATCAATGTGATCCACCATATTAACAAACTGAAAGAAAAAAAAAACACATGATAATCTCCCTAGATGCTGAAAAAGCCTTTGACAAAATCCAACATCCATTCATGTTTAAAGTATTGGAGAGATCAGGATACAAGGCACATATATAAACATAGTAAAGGCAATATACAAACTGAAGGGAGAGAAACTTAAAGCAATCCCACTGAAATCAGCTACAAGACAAGACTGCCCACTCTCTCCATATCTCTTCAACATAGTTCTGGAAGTCCTTGCTAGAGCAATAAGAGAGGTGAAGCAGATAAAGGGGATACAAATTGGAAAGGAAGGAGTCAAATTATTACTATTTGCAGATGATATGATAGTATACGTGAGTGACCCCAAAAACTCTACCAGGGAACTCCTACAGCTAATAAACACCTTCAGCAAAGTGGCCGGATACAAAATTAACTCAAAAAAATCAGTAGCCCTCTTCTATACAAAAGACAAAAGGGCTGAGAAAGAAATTAGGGAAACAACACCCTTCACAATAGCCACAAATGACATAAGGTACCTCAGAGTAACCCTAACCAACGAAGTCAAAGACTTGTATGAAAAAAAATTTCAAATCTCTGAAGAAAGAATTAGAAGAAGATACGAGAAGATGGATAAATCTCCCATAGTCATGGCTTGGTGGGATTAACATAGTAAAAATGGCCATCTTACCAAAAGCAATCTACAGATTCAATGCAATTCCCATCAAATTACCAACCCAATTCTTTACAGACCTGGAAAGAAAAATTCTCAACTTCATATGGAATAACAAGAAACCCAGAATTGCTAAAACAATCCTCTACAATAAAAGATCTTCTGGAGTTATCTCCATCCCTGATATTAAGTTGTACTATAGAGCAACAGTTTTAAAAACTGCATAGTACTGGCATAGAAACATAATGGTGGATCAAAGGAAGCGAACAGAGGATCCAGAAATAAACCCACACACTTATGGACACCTGATCTTTGACAAAGATGCCAAAACCATACAATGGAAAAAAGATAGCATCTTCAACAAATGGTGCTGGTCCAACTGGATGTCTACATATACAAAAATAAAAATAGATCCATACTTATCACCCTGCACAGAACTGAAGTCCAAGTGGATCAAAGACCTCAACATAAAACCTGACACATTAAATCGCTAGAAAAAAACGTGGGGAATACCCTAGAACTCATTGGTACAGTAGAAAACTTCCTGAAGAAAACCCCAACAGCACAGGCTCTAAGAGCAACAACCAATAAATGGGACCTCATGAAACTGAAAAGCTTCTGCAAAGCAAAGGAGCCCATCACCAAAACAAAGCAACTGCCTACACATTGGGAAAGAATCTTCACCAACCCTTTATCTGACAGAGGACTCATAGCCAGTATATATAAAGAACTAAAGAAGCTGAAAAGTAGTAAACCAAGTAATCCATTTAAAAAATGGGGAACAGAGCTAAAAAGAGAATTTTCTGTAGAGGAATACCGAATGGCAGAGAAGCACTTAAAGAAATGCTCAACCTCACTAGCCATTAGGGAAATGCAAATCAATAGAACCCTGAGAGAATTTCACCTTACACCCAGGAGAATGGCCAAGATCAAAAAGTCAAGTGACAACACATGCTGGAGAGGTTGTGGAGAAAGGGGGACCCTTCTCCACTGCTGGTGGGAATGTAAACTTGTACAACCACTCTGGAAATTAATCTGGCGCTTTCTCAGACAACAAGGAATAGTGATTCCCCAAGATCCAGCCATACCACTCCTAGGCATATATCCAAAAGAGGCGCAAGTACACAAAAAGGACATTTGCTCAACTATGATTGTAGCAGCTTTATTTGTAGTAGCCAGAAGCTGGAAACAACCCAGATGCCCCTCAACTGAAGAATGGATGCAGAAATTGTGGTACATCTACACAATGGAATATTACTCAGCAATGAAAAATAAGGAAATCATGAAATTTGCAGGGAAATGGTGGGACCTGGAAAGGATCATCCTGAGTGAGTAGTCCCAGAAGCAAAAAGACACACATGGTATATACTCACTCATATAGACATACAACACAGGACAAACCCACTAAAACCTGAGCATCTAAAGAAACCAAGCAAGAGAGAGGACCCTAACTAAAATGTCCAATTCCCCCCCGGAAAGGCAAAGAGGATGGACATCAGAAGAAGAAAACAGGAAACAACCTAGGAACCTACCACAGAGGGCCTCTGAAAGCCTCTGCCCTGCAGACTATCAAAGCAGATGCTGAGCCTGATGGGCAACTGTTGGGCAGAGTGAATGGAATTTTATGTAAGAACTGGGAAATAGTAAGAGCTGGAGAGGATAGGGTCTCCACAAGGAGAGCAACAGGAAAAGAAAATTTGAACACAGGGAACTTCCCAGAGACTCATACTCCAACCAAGGACTATTCATGGAGATAACTCAGAACCCCTGCACAGATGTAGCCTAGGGCAGTTCAGAGTCAAATTGGGTTACATAGTAATGTGAAGAGGGACTGCCTCTGACATAATCTGATTGGCCTGCTCTTTGATCACCTCCCCTTGGGGGGCAGCAGTGTTACCAGGTCATAGTAGAGGACAATGCAGCCACTTTTGATGTGAACTGATGGACTAAGATCAGAAAGGAGAGGAGAACCTCCCCTATCAGTCGATTTGGGGAGTGGCATGCAAGCAGAGGGAGGAAAGAGGGTGGGATTGGGAGGGGAGGAGGGAGGGGCTTATGGTGGGATGCAGAATGAATAAAGTGTAATTGATAAAAAAATTTAAAAATGGAAAAAAATAATTTAAGAACCTTAAATGACTTTTAAAAGTGGAGGAAAACATGGAGTTAGTCAATTTACATGGAGCATGTCTCACCCCTGGGGGCAATGTTCTCCTGAACCTACTCAGACCTCGGACACCACCACTGCTAGTTCTAGAACTGATGCAGGATGTTCCAAGGAAGAGATTAAGTCTTCTCATAATATTTCCTATAAGCCCACACCTGTTTGTTTATATTCCCCATTTTTTATTCATTATTAGCCAGATAGAGTCAAGTAATTGTGGTAATGATACTTGTTTTTTTGCCCAATGCTGGAATACTAGCCAATTTAGGTATGCCCTGGTTACTCACGTGCCTCACTGGGTGCCTGTGCCCATTGATGCCCCTCACGCTATGACTCTCTTCAGACAGAAAAGGGATCTTAGAACTACAGCCGCCATTGTTACTGCCATCTCATTGGCGGCTATTGGAGCTACCACCAGGGCATTAGCCATGAGTCATACTGTGCAGACTGCTCAGACCCCGAACAATCTTTAGCCAATGTAGCTCATGCCTTAGATATACAAAAAGGAATTAATGCTCAACTAAAAGGAGGCTTGATGGTGTTCAATCAGAGGATTGACCTCTTGCAGGAGCAAATTGATACCCTATGGCAAATCGCTCAACCTGGCTGTCAATGAAAGTGTGCTGGACTTTGTGTCACTAGCATACAACATGAGCATTTTTCCTGTGCTGCAAATCTGTCTAAACAATTGTCTAGCTATATTTTAGGTAATTGGACTGGAGAATTCAATACTATGATGGAGCAGCTGAGAGTCGCCATTGTCACGGTAAATTTTACCAGAGTAGATGCAGGACTAGCCACAGGATTATCATCATGGATTGCTGCAGCCATGAATCATCTGAAGGAATGGGTGGGCAAGGGAGTGTTAGCAGGCCTTCTGATGTTGGTCTCCTTGGTTTGCCTGTGGTTTATATGCAAGATTAGAGTTTCACAACAGGGTAATGCAGCCATGACCATTCAGGCCTTTACAGCCATTGAAGCAGGACAGTCTCCCCAAGCATGGGAGCTAAAATGTTATGCTCAGGATGTGAGGCTAAGCACTGCACTCAGGGTCAGCCGCTTTCGACCCAGAGAAGAGCAAGTCTGATTGCATGCGGGTTGATTCCCCAGGTCCCGCCTCTGAGAAAAAGGTATTGGACGGGTCTGATGCTCTTTGGGTGGATGACACCTAAATGAACATCAGTACAAAGTCCCAATTTATTTCTAATATCAGAGATCAGACCTCTATTCTTGCCTGATGCATCTGAAACAAAAATGGGTAACTGTAGAGAGTTGGGTAATGCCGCGCCTTAAAGATGGAGCTGGTTTCCGCCTTCCACCTTCCCGATGGTGAGTGTTCTCTGTCACAAACAACTCCATATTTGCCTAAGTCTGAGGATCTGGCTTGCTTCCATGTATGTGGATCTATCTGCATTGCCCACGTGGCACGCTGTGTTTGGCTACCCAGGGGCTATTTAAGCTGTGGGCTGGCTTTCCCCAGGGTCAGATGATTGTTCAAGGTCCCTGAATAAACTGCATTGATAAAAAACAAAAAACAAAAACAAAAACAAAAATAAACAAACAAAAAAAAACAATTAATAATGGTATCCATGATGATGTAAAACTAACATGTCAAGGACATATGACTTTATTCAAGGCCACTTGAAAGATGTTAAGTATACATGATTTTATTAATGATTACTTTAAGGAAATATGAGACAGCTTTTCTGAGCCAATAGTCTTAGACACAAGAACAGACCTCTCTGGGTTGTGTGCTGCCCAGATTGAGGCATATAGGGCTGCTCAGCCATTCTCTTAAGGAGGCTGTCCAACTGGCTACTGAAACACTAACTGGGTTTAACCTGTTTCATGAGATCATTCTACCTCTCAGGAAATCAGCACCTGAGAGAATCTTGAGATTTCTATGGAGATGAGTAAACAAACTTTCCTCAGTGTCCAGTATATTTGGTCCTGTGTACATGTGACTTTTTCTGTGAAACCCAATATATGCCTTTATCTCATCCCTTTATACAGATCCCACAACTTTATTCCTGATTACTTTTGTGACAATGTCAGGTAGGAAATGAAATTTAATATTTACTTAATTGGACAGTTTTCTAGGTAGTGTAGCTTCAAAGTGATGTGGGATTAAGGGGAAATGTACAGAATGACAACATCATCTTCTACTGTTGTTTTGCATCGGAAAATTTCTTGGTTGTGACTTTGAACTTGGCAGTTACTCATGTACTCACTAAGTGTACGTTCATATTCTTATTGATATAAGAGGCTGGCAGGTTCTAGGATTCCCTGTGCTATTGAGTCTTCAAGAGCAGGGAAAAAAGAAGGAAAGCAGACAATTCCTGTGCTGGTTTGGCTTAAACAGAAAAAGATCAGTGTGTGGAAAAGAAGAACAAAGCTTCAATAAAGTATTTGACAGCTGTTGCTATTCCACAGTAGTGTTGCCAACCCTCTATAGACAGGTTGCCTTGGTCGACCTGGCTGAATCAGCAATTGTGTCATACTCAGTGTTTAGTGGGGAGCCCTCCTAGTCCTGTGATTTACAGTTATTTCTGGGCCTTCAGGACAAAGAAATGGGTCCATATCATATGCACATCAGCTGTGTTTTCTCCTGTGGTCCTCCATATAATTTCTATAAACTTAGTGCTAGTGCTAGGACTGCTTGTTCAAAGGTGACAATTGAGCTCATGGTGTCTGAGGTAGCTGGGTAACAACTAGTTCATGGCTGAGATTCTCTTGTACATAATGACATCCTGGAAAGCATGCCTTACAAAGACAAATTCTACCTTCATTTAGTGGAATCTTTTTTCCATATTAAAATCATTATAAAAGTTGTCAATATATTATTTTTACTTATTATGTAGGAATTTCATATAACAAAAATTACAATCCTTTTCCATTTCACCCAGGTTCAAATTCCTACCCATGTGTTATAACTAAAATATTTGTTTTTCTTTAAAATACATCAATTCTGGTAAGTATTGTTCATAAACTAATTGGAACATGATCAGAGTCTCGGTGCCAAGCCTATTAAAGAAAACTGAGGTCATCCTTGCAGCACAATGGCACTACCCCCAAGAAGAAGCCAACAGTCCTGAAGAGCTCTATACTTCAACACTATGATAAGTTTTTTTTTCTTATGTATTTATTTATTACAATTTCTTCATTTTTTTATCCCTTCTGTTGCCACATCCCTCTTCTGCTTCAAATCCCAGCCACCCTCCTTCTATCCCTAGGCCCTTTCTCTAGTTTGCTGATAAGGGAGGTTCTCCTCCCCCTTTTATATGACCCTAGCTTATCTAGTCTCATCAAGACTAGGTATATCATCTTCCTATGCATTCTGATTCTGAGGGCATTGTTCTCCTTGTGTTCTCAATTCCCTTTACTTTTGACAGTCTTCATGCCTCCTCTCTGCAGCCTTCCCAGAATTTGGAGGGGAGAGAGAATTTCATAGAAAATTTAGAGCCCATTTAGAGCTCAGTATTTTATGGTCTCTTTTCATAATATAAGACTCTGGTTCTCTACATGCAATCCTATTTGATGCAGATGGAAGCATCTCTGTGGATGCAAAAACATATTTTAATAACAACAGGCTGGGTGCTTGAAAATTTCTGTAAGAGCCCTATCCCAACAAATCAAATAACTTCCACCAATCCCCCTAGTGAAAGACTGGCTTGGTCACAGTAGATGGCCTATTGGAACTTTATCCCCAACTATAAGGAGACCTCCTAATGAGTGAATACATATCATATTTTCTTTGCTTCACCCAGGATTATTTTCCTGGGTTTTTCCATTTAACTGAAAATATCATGGTGTCATTTTCTTAGTTGAAGAATACTCTGTTATGGAAATGTTCCACATTTTCTCCAAAAGAGATTGTCAGTGCTGTTCTTTAGAACTTAGAAGTTGCTGGGACTTTAATTATTGTATTGAATGTCAAACTATCAGAATAGATATGTTCTTTTAGCATAGAAGTCTCTGCATCTTCTTTCACTTCCTAGTGATTTGAACTGAAATGTCCACTTGAAGCTCATCTATTTAGATATTGAGTCTCCAGTGAGAAAATGCCTGGTATGGGTTAGAAGGTTAGATAATATAGGGTTTTTAGATAATATAATTTCTATTGCAGTTATATTACAGGAGGGTGTGCATTGAGGTTGATATGACAATAAATGTGACCAGACACAATGGAGTCTCTGTCTCTTGGTCTATGGCCCTTTATATTTTTTCTGTCAATCTCTGTCTCTTTAATTCTGATCTGTCTCTGTAGCACTTATCTCTCTGTGTGTCTCTCAGTCTTTTTCTTTGGCCTGCCACTTGTGGTTTAATATGAAGAGCTCTCAATTCTGCTGAAGGACTACAACAAGATGACTGCTTGCTGACATGTCATCCTGGATTGCCTCTGTGAAAATATAAGCAAGGTCCTACCTAAATGTTTTTGTTCAAAGATTTGCATTGGTCAAGGAGTGTTTTCACAATAAGTAAGTAATTCACTGACTGAGGACATATCTGTGCTTTTTACAAATAATAATGGAATCTGTGATAATGTGAAAGTCACATGACTTTATTAATGCCTATTTGAAAGAAATATGTGACACTTTTCCTGAACTAAGAGTGTGGGACACAGGAACTGTCATCCCTGGGTTCAGTGCTTTCAACTGCCCAGATAGAGACATGTAGGGCTACTCAGCCTTTCTCTCAAGTAGTCTGTCCAGTTGGCCCTTTTAATAACTGGCTCCTGAAACCCATACTGGATTTCACCTTTTTCATGGTATCATTCTTTCTTTCAAACAGTCAGCCCATGAGAAAATCTTGAGGTTTCCATGGAGATGAGTAAACAAACTTCTTCTGTGTCCAGTATCTCTGCTCTTGTGGACAGGTGACTATTTCTTATGAAATCCAACAAGCCTTTATCTATTCCCTTTATCCCTCCCATACCTTTACTCTACCTTTATCCCTTCCCATACCTTTACTCTTCTTTACATCTGTGACAATGCCAGGTGGTTAATGAAATTTTCATGTTTATTTAATTGGACAGCTTCCTAAGTAGGGAAACTTTAAAGTGATGTTGGATTAAGAGTAATGTACTGAATGACAAGGTGGTCTCCTACTGTGTTGTTCAATCTGAAATTTCATAGGTTGTGACTCTAAAATGAGTAGTTACTGGCATACTGACTAAATGTACCTTCACATTCTTATTGATATAAAAGGCTGGCAGGGTCTAGGGTTACCTTTGGTATTGAGTCTTTAAGAGCAGGGAAAAGAGAAGGTTACTTGACAGTCTTGCAGACTAGTCTAACAGAGTCCACGTGAAAGAGGGGGTGTAAATGCGGGGACAGAGACAGGAAGAATGGAGACAAGACAGACTCCTGTTCAAATCTCTGTTTACTGAATGTACAAACAACACTTATAAAGCAAAGGGTAAAAGCAAAAAAAAATTCACAGTAGCAACTTGTTTCTGATACCTGGCAAGGCATTCAGGAATTCACTCAAGGTAACACCAAGTTTGCTCTCTGATTCCCATGATTGAAGGGAGCTTCCTATCTACTTCTCAGGCTCAGAACACCCTCCTTGCAGAGACTGCCAAGGACAGTCTCTGACACATGGAACTTAGATAAGACCTGGATCTGCCATGGCCAGGAGGCAGAATTCCAATTACCAGACTTTTTCAGTTCTCCCTTCTTTGTTTTATGGAGAGCCTGACTTAAGTTGGTGAAATGTGCATTTTTCTTTAGTCATCATCAAGATCTCAGATGTGATTTTTGCGAGCCTCTGTCTGAGGTTGGAAAATCCACCATTTTACTTACACATCATTGACTTACCTCCATAGAAAATGGGGCTGTTAGAGATCTTTAATTTAAATTCATGCAACTGCACTTGCACGCATTGAAGTTGTTGAAGAAGGAACTTCCTTCAGTTCCTTCCTTCAGTTCCTTCCTTCACACAAGGAAGGCAGGCACAGGCCAAAAAAACCATACCCACTAGGCCAGCAAGTGTCAGTCCCCACTTAAGCACAGAATCAAAAGATGGAAAGTGCCTCCTGAGGCTAGTAAATATATCACATGTTATATTGACTAATTCTAAGCTACATTTCTTGGCAGATTCTATGTCATGCATTTTATTCTCATCGTTAACATGTCCAATGAGAAGGTTTTGCTAGACCAAAAAAAGGTGATTCTGAACCTGAGTCCAATTAAATTCTGTTTCATCATACCAAGATTCAGAAACCCTAACAGGCAACAAAACAAAACAAGTTGCTTAACAACTAATACCTAAAGAGCAATATTATCAACACTAACACATTAGTAATATTGTAATATACACATGCAATTGAATAGGTATCAATGTTCTTAAAATGTTTTATTATAATGTTTCTAATTTGCAGTACATAAGGAAGATTAAGACATGCCAAAACAGAAGTATACTTGTTTAATTTAGCAAAGCTACTTGCATTCCCAGAGAAATGCCTATATATCTGTAGGCAGCCCCTAATTCCTATACATAGGTTTGCCAATTTTTTTGAAGTCCTCCAAAGTCCAGCACAAACAGCTTTTTGTAGAACAAAGTAATTTTGGCTGTCTTTATTGAGAGCCAAGTTCTTAATACCCTTAGCAATAGACCAGTCCAGTCCATGACTGTAAATGCAGGGTCATTGTCCCAGGAGTAGATGGGGGGCAATTCTCTGATGCATCTTGTACAAGAAACCATCAATCAAGGACAAGTGCATTGATCCCTTTAGTACAGGGTAGGTAACGCATAGGAGTTGTAACTCTGTTGTTCTAAACTCCCGAAGGAGGGGACAATAATACCTCTCAATGTTCCACTTTGCCTCATTGTAAAGGGCGGCTTGAGCTGCTAGCCCAACTTTAGAATAGTAGGCGTTTTTACCTATGACCTGGACAGGGAAGCCTGATAAGAATTCATGATGAATACTCTATCTGTGAAATTAAAGAGGATGGCCTCTTTTTATTCTTGAAAATTTAAATGTGTGTTTTTCTTGTGTTCTTTTAAAAGCAGGAAAACCCAGCAACCAAGTGTTGTTGACATAAACAAGGACTTCTGGATCATCCCAGGAAACTGGATATAGTAGAGGTGGATTAGGAACATACACCCAATAAACAGTCATCTTGACCAGAGGGGTCTTCATTGACATCATTATCATTATCAGGAGAAAACCCCTCATCTACTGGTCGCAACAGACGTTCCAGTAGCCATCAAGGCTGCATTATTTTCCTATGGAAAAACACAGACAGTTCCTTGTCCCCATATGAGTACAGGGTTGGGACCATGCCACTGATTTGTTAAAGGATCCCTCCATTTTACTTTAGCAAAAGTTTTCTTGGTTTCTGTATGCCAAAATCTATTTGCTGCAGATTGACCATGCTTATCCAAAATTTAAAAATTTAGAAAGAAAAGAAAATGATGAAGATGATTCTTAGGTGTTTAGGGGAGTACCTCTCCCTTCTTTGTGTTTTACAAATAAATCATAATTGTTTGTGGGAAGGCTCAACCATGCCTTGTCCTTGAGTATTGTAAGGTATTTTAGTTATATGATAAACTTGAAAGTGTTGACAAAATGTTTTAAAAGATTTGCTAGTATATCCTATTCCATTGTCAGTTATAAATTGCTTAGGAACTCTAGAGTATTAAAAGCCTATAGACAAGGAACAATAACATTCTTTGCAGCTTTTCCTGGTTGAGGAGTGGCAAAAATAAATCCAGAATAGGAATCTATGCAAACATGTACATACTTTAATTTTCACATTCAGGAATATTAGTAATATCCATTCGCCAAATCTGATTTGGAAACCAAGCTATAGGAATGACTCCCAAATGAGGAACAGGCTGAAATTGAGGACAAGTACTACAAGCCTTGACTGTACTATTTGCCTATTTCTTAGTCAATCCATGTTTAAGTTTCAAGGTTTGACTATTACAATGATGCATATTATTGGCATCCTGATCTCTTTTTAAATGTGAACCAATATACTTTGGCAACTTTATCTGCCAATTCATTTCCTTTAGACAGGTGTCCTGGCAAATTAGAATGAGCCCTCAAATGTCCCATAAAAAAGGAGAAGTGTTATTTTTTTATTGTTTTGTATCAAATACTGAAATTGTAAAAATCAAATTCCAGCAGGAGGCGATGTCTTAATTTGACTTGCAGTCTCTAATTTAGGCGAAATGCAGCTACATAAGCACTACCTGTAAAAATGTTCAAACAGGGCTTATGAAAGACAGCCAATACTGCAGATAACACTTCTATTTGCTCAGATATGTTAGACACTTGAAAAGATATTTTTTCTTCTTTTATAGGTAAAGACAGCAAAACCAGATAATGAACCATCAGTAAATACCAAGAATTGGGCAAACTTTTGTTTTAAATGGAAAAACTGTATGTTGCACATATAAAAAATGAAGAGGGACTGCCTCTTACATAATATGATTGGCCTGCTCTTTGATCATCTCCCCCTGAGTGAGGAGCAGTCTTACCAGGCCACAGAAGATGACAATGCACCAACTCCTGATGTGATCTGATAGATCAGGATCAGAAGGAAGGAAAGGAGGGCCTCCCCTATCAGTGGACTTGGGGAGGGGCATGCATGAAGAAAGGGAGGGACGGTGGGACCGGGAGTGGAGGAGGGAGGGGCTTATGGGGGAGATACAAAATGAATAAAATGTAATTAATAAAATAAAATTTATAAAACTGAATAAATTATTTTTTTGTGCCCCAACAGGTTGGACTCTGTCATAATAAGCTTACTTTTGTCTACTTTTATCATCTGCTCTAAACTTCATCTTATAAAACAGGATGTGATGCTCTCAATTTTGGCATGTATTTCAAATATATGTTTTAAAGCCAAATTTTAGACAGATCTATATAGACAAACTTTATAGTTACCAATTTTAGATTTAACCTTAGAAAAAAAAAAAACAACTAAACAAAGAGACTAGGTAAACCTCAATCTTGAACTCAACTATAATCTTTAGCATATTTTTAAATCTGTTCTTTAATCTAAAATCAAAGCATAACTTTTAATTAAACATAATTTATTAAGTGGCTAGCGAATCTTATTAATGCTATCACATTGTATTACAACTTAACAGAGAAAAGTTAAAGGACAAAAGTTTTATTTAACATTAAACAGAGAACTGAAATTAGCCTGTAGCCCTCAACAAAAATGGACTTTTCTGGTCATTCTAAACTTATAGGCCAGAAAGAAACAGCATTAAATTATTTATTTAGGTACTGGCAGCCAGGCATATATTTATATAATGGTTAACAATTATCTGAATATAACCTTGCATAACCCTGGGCTAACATGGAACTGTAGTCTTTTTTTTCCTATGAAAGAGCATAAGCAAACATTTTGCATTGAAGACTCTCTAGTCTTTTTAAATAAAGAAAAACATATTGTATAGGTTTTTTTTTTTACATGACTGTATTGTAATAATTGCAGTTTTTGTTTAATTTGCTTAAAGAGCATGGCTTGGTTTTACTTTGTAAAATTAATAAAATAAATACCAAGGTATTTTTATTTCCCACAAAGGGTTGAGAAACTGCGTTAAGTTCTTTGTTAGACTGCCCAAGGGTTATTACTTTAAAATACCTGATAAATTTTAAAATGTTTTGCAGAATATGACTCCAATGGTCCAGGACCAAAGTCAGAGGTATTGATTCAAATTGTCTCATGTCGAAAAATATCCAAGCTTACAGAAGAACATATAGACACAGAGAGATACATAAGGAACAAAGAAATCCAACCTTGTCACCTTGGAGTAACCAGAGTACCCAAATACCAGGACTTGAACAGTCCCTACCAGACACAAGTCTCACAGATTCCAGAAGGAGTAGGCCCCTTCTTGGGTATGCTCCATACACATAGAATCCAGAAAAAGGAGAGCCCCCTATGGCATTCCTTTCCATGGCTTCCAGATGAAGAGCAGACTCCAGCAGCCCTCTCATCACACAGAATCGGGTCCAAGGGATGCTCTTTCCTGGTCCCAAAAGGAGTAGAACCTGGAGGACCCTCTTACCTAGGAAGTGGAACATCCTCCAGATTCCCTCATCCAAACTGGAAACTTTCCAAGTTTCCCAGACCTGGCGAGCAAACCAAAACCAGAAACTGAAACAGAAGCAACAGACAAACAAACAAACAAATAAACAGAGACAAAGACAAAAATAACCATGGTACATGCTTTTTAAACATTTAAATATTTTTTAAACCTGTTTTTGTAATATTAAAACAAAGCATCCTCTTTAGGAGTGAAATTATACAGTACATTTATAATTTTAAAAGTCAAAATCAGACTTTAAAATTTACCAGTGCAAACAATCCAATTGTATTATTATTTAGTATTACTATTATTATTATTTTATAAGTTTTAATTTCTTTAATTCCCTTAAAAACTGAACTTGTTCCCTTTCCAATTGGACTTTCTCTTGGAGAATGGTAATATCCTCCTTCAGTGACCCGATATCTCCTGAACATGTGGCACGGTAAGCCATGGAGGCAGAGGGTGCAGGAGGCCAATCTGAATTATGAAATTCTTCAGTTTCTTCCTCTGACTCCATTTCATCCTCACCATCTAGCTCCTAAATTATTTTCTGGCCTCAAACTACACAAGTCTGTTTAAGCTCCTTTATGAACATTTGAAATAACCTTAGAAGTACTTTTTTTCTGCCTGTTTGGCTGCTGTAATTCCTCCAAGTAAGCTTGTGAGATTCCTTTTCCAAAGTTTCCAGATTGATGGTACTTCAACTGGGAACAAGGAACAAACTTCATTTACACACTAAAGGAGATGGGGGCATTTCTCTCAATTCCTGACTTTTATTAGCATTGACTTTAAAGTACTCATTAACCTCTCCTTGCTACTTCTATGCCCCATGCTTTCACTGCCTGCCTATCTTTTCTTCCTTCCTGCAATGGGCAGTCATCATGAAGCACATTTTTTTCTTAGGCAACAGGAGTTCCAAAAAACCAGCCTTTCTCATGTGGCCCCTCGTTTTCAAGGTCCCTTGTTTGGGTGCCAACTGACCCATCGTCTGGGCTTGTCAAAAAGTATTGCATGTGAGATTAATATTTACTCATAATTATCTTCAGTAAAGCTTGCTGTTAATACTAAAAAGCTGTATAAGCACCACACAGACACTGGGTTTATTTAGTTAACCTAGAAAACAATGATGGGCAATAGTTACTCCCTCCTAAAACTCCAAGCCTTCATAGTTTTCTAACATTTAGATTTTACACATTAAACTTCCTTTTTGTGAAATATTATGTCCAGTCCATTCAAATGTAGTTCCAAGATCTGTCCTCCAGCTTTCCCTCCAATCTCTCTCACCCTTTTCTCCCACTTATTTCCTACCCTCTGACTCTTCTCCTCTTTCCTGTCTTCTGACTCCTCTCCTCGCACAACATTGTGGCTAGTTGTTTTACTTTGGCTTGTTTATCAAAATGCAATATCCAGATTGAAACCAGACACTGGGGGTGGGAGGAAGAACTCAGCATTTGAATGAACAAGGGTAAGCTGAATATATTTCAAAAGAACATTATACCAACATTTCCCCTTTAAGTCCAATAAAAGGCTCCTTATCCTTCAATACAATAGTAATTATAAAATTATGAAAACTGTTAGGTATAATCTCTATGTCCATGTGTATTTATCAACTGAGGAGAAAGTTATCTGGTTATCCTATTTATCTTGACAAGTTAAAAGTTTCTATACCTAAATTAACTTATATCCTTATAGGTATTACTTATATGAAAGTATTTCTTAATTTCTATACAACTTAAGCTTATTTATGGCACTATAACTATTTAGTATTCAACTATATCAGAGGCTGGAAAAGGAAATAAAATTAGCTATTAGATTAAATAGGAAGTGCATGTTAGCAGCTTCCAAAAAATAAAAATTGACAGAGACAGTTTGCTGCCTGAGCAGTCAACCATTACTCTTTATAACTTTGTAGCATCATCTTCAGCCTTCAGGCTGAGAATATTTGACAGATATATATGTGAAGCAGGAACTATTTAGGACTTGCTTACCCTGTCTTGGCAGAGTTCAGCAGTCGACTGTCCTATATTTAAGCTTGTCCATTTTTAGCAGAAGTTGTCTGTTGTGAAGCAAGGGTAATTTCTTTATCTGAGTGGCTTGTTAGCTACATTTGTAGCAATCTCCATATGGTAGTTTTTCCATGCTCATTATCTTCTTTCTGGTTGCTGGTGTGCTGCCAGGAAATGACTTGTCTCATTGTCAAAAAATCTTTAAAATAATAGAGACACTTTTAAATGCCATATACTTTTTGAAGCCTATATATCTTTATATACTCAATCTGTATACAAAATCATATCTCTGTTAAACCTAGGATGTATACACCTGTGATAAAGTAGACTAGTGTCTGACATGACTATGAGTTGAATAACTAGCAATTAACTTGCATTACCTAATACTCTAACCAGTTTTTAATAGCAGTTTAAAAGTATTGGAAGTAACTTTGACTTCTATCAATATACTAAACTTATACCGATGTATTAAAAATAGACTTATTTTTGCATCAATATACAAAATCTTTTACCAAAGAGTTAAAAATAACCTTATTTGAGAATAACAAATAAAACCCTAAATTGAATAGAGTCTATATTCTACCTTTTTTCTATTCCTATAAGATATAACAGTATATTCCTTGTTTCACATTGAATAGGACCATTAATAATAAACATCTCCCAATGACAATGAAATTTTGTAGCCATAGCAAATAACCAAAAACATACCCAGGTTGGGGCGGAGCCAAGATGGCAACTAGCACTCACAGTTTCTGAGCTTTGGAAGAGCTGAACGTCTGAGTGACTGGAAGGAACTCTGAACCCAGGGAAACATTGGTGAGGCTTTCTAAACAACAGAGAACATTGCATGAGGTAAGAACTTTGGTCTCTGGTCACCTGAGGACTTGTTTGTGGAAGGAGAGAAACAATCCTTTGATCTCCTGGCACTCCCCTCCCTCTGACCTCCTTCTTCCTTGGCACAGCAAACTCATTGAGATTCTCAGTGCAGACCTAACTGCCTTGGGTCTGCAGTAGCTGAGGCGGAGCTCCTAGCCCTTTAGCGGCAACTGCCAGTGGTACTGCTCTGAGAGTCCCAGTCCCGTGAGGTGGCACCATCCTCCCAGGGCCTAAGTCTGCTAGCTGCCCTACTGGCTCTGCATTATGGCCCAAGCACTGACTGTATGGCCTGCCCAATCCCACAGTGACAGAGAATATGCTATATGCTCACCAAAACCAGGCAGAAACTCCATACAAGCTAGGCACACCAGGTGCTAGGCCTCCCAAGCTTGGAGAGCACAGTAGAGAGCCCCCACGATTTCACACAAAGCATCTGGACTGGCAACACAGTTTCTAGCTACAGCGGGACTTCCTAACCTAGTGGTGGAGCAGCACTGAGCTGGCATGGCACATCAGTCCTCCAGTTTAAGACCAACCAGGGCCAAACCAGAGAACAGAGAGCCTGATTGCCCTGATCCCTGCTGATTTGACCACCTTGAGAGTGAGTACACTGTTGTTGCATGTCTGCAAAGCCCCAGATCCATGCCCCTTCTAAAATAGAAGCCAGGCATAGGTACCGTCCCACCCACATACCCACTGTAGGAAACAGAGGTTCACTCGGGATATCGAGGCCCCTGTACTGAGGGTCCAGACCCATGGCACCATCATCCCAGAGTCCTGGGTCTGCTACCAACATAAAAGCCCCACTGGGTCGCTCAGACACTGACTGTACGGCCTGCCCAATCTCTCAGTGAGAGATATTATACTATATACCCCCCCAAAGCTAAGTAGACCCACCATATAAGCTAAGCACACCAGGCACTGGGCCTTCAGGCTTGAAGAATACAGTGGTGGGCCCTCAGGTCTTACCAGAAAACATATGGACTGGCAAACCAGTCTCCAACTGCAGCGGGATCTCCTAACCTGGCAGTGACAGCAGCACTGAGCTGGCGGAGCATCTCAAACAAGCAGGGCCAAACCAGAGAGCATAGAACATGGATAACCCGATTCCTGCCAAGTGACCTGCCTGAGAGTGAATGCACCCTTGAGAATCCACAGAGCCCCAGATCCAGGGCATCAAAACCAGGAGTCGAACCCCTCCCACCCACTTTGGGAAACAAAGGGTCACTTGGGACATTGAAGCCCCACTCTGTGGGTCCAATTGAGGAGTTAAGGCAGTTAATGCCAGAAATTGCACTGCAACCATCACTACTACCTGCTACATATACAATGCAGAGCCCCTCCCACAAACTCGAGGGTTCAACATTATGTATCACTCTGTCCCCCAAGACACATTTCCACACACACTTCCACATAAACACACAACCATACACAAACACACACACATACACAGGCACACACACACACACGCACACGCCTGCATTTGCCCTGTTTGCACCTGCAGTACTTTTCTCCCACAGGTACAGCTTATCCTTAGCACATGCTGAGGACAAGGAACCTCTCTCAGTTTCTGGAAGAAATCTCCAGACACCAGGGAGAGACAGTACCAGTCTGAACTGCACAACCCAAAAACAAACAGGAAAGGTTTCAGATAAGCCAATGGCCAGGGGTAGGTGAAAGAACACTTCCAACATAAATCAGGACATCATGACTTCACCAGCAACCCCCCAAATTTATGGATACTCGAATTCATCAGAAGCACAGGAAAATGACTTTAAAGCTATGCTTACCCAATAATTTGAGTCTCATAAAGAGGAAACAAACAACTCTGTCAGAACAATAACCATGCAAATTCAGTCAGTTAAAGAGGAAATGAACAAATCTTTCAAAGATTTGGCCAGTCAATTGGAGGTAAAGAAAGAAGAAATAGACAAAATTTTTAAAGAAACACAGGCAAACATAGCCAAACAAATAGAGGCACAAGTAGAGATAAAATTAGTGGCACATAGAAAGGAAATGAACAAAAACATACCCAACCCCCTTTAAGGAAAATTGGACAGCGTTCTCAGGGATTTCTTCTAGCTAACATTTTTTGGACATGTAGAAATCATGTAGGAGGCCCAAATAAAATTGGAAAAAATTGGTTAATTAAGCATGCAGAAACATTTGTTATCTAGTCTCTGAGTGTTGAGGAATTTTAGGCTAATAAAAGCCTTCTTTGGAACAGTTTAAAATGCTGGACCAATTAAGATCAGTAGCTATCTTCAAAGTTATTTTGGGAGCCGGCTTTGATGAGAAAACTGCAGTTGAAGCAATTGAGGCCAGAACAGGCCGAATGCTGGTACATGCAAGATGATGGAACAGATGTGCTCATGTCTCAGCATGCTGAAGAATGATTCTGTTAGGTTTGATACAGTATCTCTGGTGTCCAATTCTTTTCTTCTGCAAACATAAAATTCTCACAACATTATAGAGTTCTAAAATTATGAATATAAGAGATGTGCAGGATGAAACTAAATTGTAAGCCAATTTAATCTATATCAATTAAAAGGTTAGCATAATACATTTTGAGGATATTATAGCCAAGGAGTTATTTACCAAGTATTGTTGAAGTTTTGGCTAGAGACACATTTTTATGTCTCTGTCAGTTTTAGAGTTGTTCCCATATAAGGGGATTAACAATATAAGTTACCATTTTTATTGAACATACAATCATTATCATGTTGAAATCAAAATAAGGTTGGATTGATAAAAATATCTTTTGGGCTTTTGCATGCCTGTTGTATTAGGCCAAGTTGCAACCTATTTCAACAGAGAAGCCTCCAATTAGAGAGACAAGCTGGTTGCCTTGAGGAATTGAAAACATATGTTTAAAGTAAACTTATATAAACTCCTTTTTTTAATTCAGAATATATGCATTCCGTAGGTATCTTGTACCTGTTTTGAGGTTTAGTCCTATATTTTTATATATGTTGTAGTTATTTGTCCTTCTCCCTGTTTATATAAAATGGGTAGGTATGCCTTTATAGCCAAACTTAATTTTAGCTCTCTCTTACATTTAGCATTTAAGCATACACTCGACATCTTGTACCTGGGCATTAGACGGATAGTGGCTATTTTTTGGCTTACCTTTTTTTTTATACAGACTGAACAGTTATGCCTTTGGAGCCAAACTTTATATAACCTCTCTTAGCATTAACCTATAAATCTCTCTTATCCATAGCAGTAGGTATATCCTAGGCATTTTGGATATACTTATACCTGAATTTTTACATTGGTTTGGCTACTCTTTGGCTTGCCCTCTTTTTGATATGGGATGGAAAGTTTTGTTTTTTTAAAGATATGAATATATTTTTTTGAGTTTTTAGGACTAAACTAGGTTGACATGTTCTTTGCCATCTTTAAGCCTCTTGTGTCTTTTTTTAAATAGACATGAACAGCATTTTTTCCCCATGAAAATAACACTCATGTAAAAGGATAAGGCAGTTTCCATAGCAGTGTGACATTATCTTCCTTTACGTAAACGTAAAATATATGTGAATCCCACCTTTAGATCAGCAAGGACATAACATCTATTATTAAGAAAAAAAATTACATGGTAACTTTAGAAATATTTTGTCATTTTAAATCTTAGAGTATCTCTGCAACTGGCTAAACAGCAGGAGAGATGCCATCCTTGCTTTTATTATGTAAATAAGCTTGATCCTAAACTCATAGATCTGCCTGTTTCTTTTTACTTTATGTTGGCAATAAAGGTATGTGCCTTCACCAACTTGTTCAGATCTATATCTATATTTATCCATACACATTTTTTTTATATCAGTATCATTGTAACTCAAAGATTTTAAATGAAAATCAAAAAAAGAGACAAGAAAATTTAAAGTTTGGGGTCAGTTGTGCCAATTTACACTGTACCAAACAAAGCCCAGTTGGTTATTTTTATTTTTAATTTAATGAATTGGACCCTTACCAGAAAGAGCTGACAAGTATCTTACAGCCAGAGAGCTTAGAATTTTAGCAGTTATTAATCTAATTATTAGGGTGAGTGCCCTTTCTCTTGACTGTAATTTAGTTTTCCAATGCTTTTTTTCCCCCATTTTCTCCTTCAATTTTCTTGGAGATGGTATGGAGAAGAACCAACAACATGAAACATATTGCAACCAGATCCATCACTATGACAGCCAAAATGGATTAAAACACCCTCCACCATGGCAATTTTTTTTTTTATTTTACACACAGTTTAGGCCAAACTGTCTAGAAATCTGTCTCCCTCAAGTTTCTTTCTTTCTAGCCTTTTCTGTGGAGCTGAGCCAGTTGAGCAGTGCTTGTTTACCCCTCAGATAAACTGCAGTAGCAGCCAGTTTTGTTACTTCTCAGGTGTGCACATAGGAGATTGTCTTTTGCCTGAAACAGAGAAAATTGGTGAGTATAAATGGAGATCTGAATGTAAAGAAACTATTTCATAGCTGGTGCTCTTCCACACTAGTTTTGCCAACCCACTATGAGCAGGGTTTCCTTGGCTGACAAGGCTGGATCCGTGGCTGTAACATACACAGTGGTCAGTGAAGAACCCTTCTGGTCCTGGGATTTACAGTCAAAACTGGTCCCACAGGACAGAAATGGATCTGTGTTATAAGCCTAGGACACAAGAGTAGCTGTGCTTCATGCTTAGGTCCTCCAGTCAAACCCGCTAAACATAGTGTTCATGACAAGACTTTTTCTTCTGAGGTGCCACCTGAGCTCATGGGGTCTGAAGTAGCTGGGTAATGGCTAGTTCATGGCTGGAATCTCTGGTACATAATTAGTTCCTGGAAAGAATGCCTTACAAAATCAAACTCTGCTCTCCTTTACCAGAATATTTTCTCCATATTAAAAGTCATTGTAAAAGTTGTCAACATATTATTCTTATTGATTATATTGGAATTTCATATAATATATATTACAGTCCTTTTCCATTGCTCTAAGCTTTAAATTCCTATCCATGTTTCTTTAAAATACATCAATTCAAGTATGTGTTGTTCATCTACTCATTGGAACATGATCAAAGTCTCAGTTTCAAGTCCCTTAAAGTAACTGATTTCATCCTTGCCACACCCTGAAATCACCACTAAAAGTAACCATTTGTCCTGAAGAGATTTATTTATACTTCATCACATTGATCACAGTTTTTCTTATGTATTTATTTATTATGTTTGGTCACTTTGTATCCCCTCTGCTGCCCCCTCCCTCTTCTCTTCCCAGTCCTTCCCACCCTCCTTTTTCTACTCCTATTCCCTCTCTCTAGTTCCCTGATAGGCAAGGTTCACCTCCCCCTTCTATCTGACCCTACCTTATGAGGTCTCTCCAAGGCTGGCTGCATCATCTTCCTCTGCGGCTTGATTCTCAGGGCTTGTTCTCCTTGTGTCCTCAATTTCCTCTAATTATAACAGTCTTCCTGCCTCATCTCCTGCAGGACTCCCAGAGCTCTAAGGGCATGGAGATTTCATAGAGAAATCTGATGTCCAGCTGAATGTTTTAAGGTCTCTCTGTGCATAATATTGGACTGTGGGTCTCTGTATGCAATCCCTTTGATGCAGAAGGAAGCAACTCTATAGTTTCAAGAACATGGCACGGATCTATCAGTTGAGGGGAGAGAGCAACATATTCTAATAACAACAACCTGGGTGATTTGAAATTTTCTATAGGATGGACTGGCCCAACAAATCATTTAACTGCCACGCAATCACACTAGTTGAAGACCGGTTTGTTCACAGTTGATGGCCTATTGGAACTTTATTAATCACTATTAGGAGACTATGTATTCTCTATGTAAGTGAATACATAGCATATTTGGCTTTGTGCATTTTAGTTACTTCAGCCAGGATGATTTTTCCTGGTTCCATCCATTTGCCTTAAAATATCATGATGTCATTTTCTTAGCTCAATAACAGTCTGTTATGGAGATATCCCACATTTTTCCCAAAGGAGATTGTCAGTCCTGTTCTTTAGTCTTTGGACTTTAATCATTGTATTGAATGACAAACTATCAGGATGACTATGTTTTTTTTTTGTTTTTGTTTTTGTTTTTGTTTTTTTTGTTTGTTTGTTTTTTTTTAGCCTTGAATTCCCTCCTGCCTCTTCTCCTTCCTGGTGATTTGAATTACAATGTCCCCTTGAATCTCATCTATTTACATGTTTAGTCCACAGTGAAAAAAATATCTGGGAAGAGTTAGGAGGGATAGCCTTGTTAGATAATATAATTCCTTTCAGAGTGATAATATAGGAGGTTATGCTGCAAGGTTGATATGCCAGTGAAAGTGACCAGACAAAATGGGGTCTCTGTCTCTCGGTCTCTATCACTTTATATCTTTGTTTCTGTCAGTTTTGTTTTCTCTATTTCTCAATCTGTCTCTCTAGAACTTTCTATCTCTGTCTCTCTCAGTCTTCCTCTCTGCCTGTCACATAGGATTAGTATGAAAAGCTCTCAGTTCTGCTGAAGGACTACTATAAGATGACTACTTGCTGACATGACATCTTGAATGGGCTCTGTAAAAATATAAGCAAGATTTTGATTAAACACTATTTGTTCAAAGAGGTGCCTTGGTCAGGGGACATTTTCCCAGTAAAGATTTCTATGATAGATGACAATTCTGTGCTTTTAACAAATACTAATGGAATCTGTGATAATGTGAAACTTACATGTCAAAAGTAGTGACTTTATTAAAGAGCACTTAAAATATGTGACACTTTTCCTGCACTAAGAGTCTTGGACCCAGGAACTGTTATCTCTTGTTTGCTTGCTTTCAGATGGCCAGATTGAGGCATATAGTATTGCTCTGACTTTCTCTCAAGTAGGCTGTCCACTTGGCCCTTTTAATAACTGGATACTTAAACTCTTACTGGCTTTAACCTGTTTCATGATATCATTCTGCCTCTCAGGCAATCTGCATTTGAATCTTGAGATTTCTATGGAGATAAGTAAAGAAAATTTCCTCAGTGTCCAGAATCTCTGATCTAGTGCAAACTTGACTTTTTTTCTTGTGAAACGCAACAAGCATTTATCTCATCCCTTTATCCACATCCCACAACTTTTATTTCTGTTTACCTCTGTGACAATCTCAGGCAGGAAATCAAACTTTAATGTTTATTTAATTGTAAAGCTTCCTAAGTAAGGGAAGCTTTAAAGTGAAGTGGGATTAACAGGAATGTACAAAATGACAAGGTGGTCTCCTACTGTGGCCTTGGTCTGGAATTCCTAGGTTGACTTACACATGAGCAGTTACACGAGTGCTCAATAAATATACCTTCATATTCTTAGATAAAATAGGAAGTCTGGTCCTTGGGTTCCCTATGGTATTGTGTCTTTAACAGCAGGGAAAAGAGAAGAAAACCAGATGATTCCTAGGACTAGTTTGGCTGAAACAGAGAAAGATCAGTGAGTATAAAAGGAGAACTGAAGGCAAGATATTATTTGACAAACTGATGCTATTCCACAGTAGTGTTGGCAAACCTTTATGAGCAGGGTTGCCCTGGCTGACCAGGCTGGATCAACAACTGTATACTACTCAGTGGTCAATGAGAAACCCTCTTCATCCTGGGGTTTACAGTTAAACCTGTGCCTTTAGAACAGAGAAATGGGTCCATGTTATATGTCGAGGACACAAGAACAGCTGTGTCCTCCAGACCACCCCTCTAAACATAGTGTTAGTGACAAAACTGCTTGTTCAGAGGTACTACCTGAGCTCATGAAGTCTAAGGTAGCTGAGTGAATACTAGGTTCATGGCTAGGATTCTTCTACATAAGGAGTTACTAGAAAGCTTTGACTGCATTTCTCTATTTTTAAGACTGTCTATCTAGCTCTTTCTCTGTCTCTCTCAGTCTCCCTTTCTCTGCCTGCCACTTGTGGTTCAGTATGAAAAGCTCTCAGTAAATATTTCTATGACAGAGGGCATATCTGTTCATTTAATAATGTTTCTATGATAATGTGAAACTCCCATGTCAAGTACACATGACTAATAATGATATAATAGGCTGTCAGGGTCTAGGGTTCCCTTGGGTATTGAGTCTTTCAGAGCAGCTAAAAGAGAAGGAAATGAGACAATTCTTGAGACTCGTTTGGCTGAAAGAGAAAAAGGTCTGTGAATGTAAAGGAAGAATTTAGGGGCAATAAACTAGTTGACAGCTAGTAATGTTACACACTTGGTTGTCAACCCTCTATGAGCAAGGTTGCCTTGTCTGAACTGGCTGGATTGGCATTTCTGTTGTAACTCAGTGTTCAGTGAACAATCTTCCTGTTCCTGTGGTTTATATTTAAAACCAGCCATTAAAAACAGAGACGGGGTCTGTGTTATATGCCTAGGACAAAAGAGCAGAAATGTTTCCTGTTGTGGTCCTCCAGACAAACCCTCTAAACTTAGTATTAATGTCAGGACTTCTTCTTAAGAGGAGCCACATAGGCTCCTGGGGTCTGAGGTAACTGGGTAACCACTAGTTATGGCTAGAATTCTCTGCTACATAATGAGTTCCTGGAAAGCAAGCTTACAAAGCTTAAATGCCCTCATTTAGCACCACCACCAAGAAGAAATCTGTCCTGAAGATCTCCATACCTCTTCATATTGATCACCGTTTTTATTTATTTTTCATTTTTTCTTTATTAATTACACTTCATTCACTTTGTATCCCCCTGTAGTTCTCTCCCTTCTCCTGTCCCAATCCCTCCCTTGCTCCACCCTCTGCATGCATGCCCCTTCCAAAGTCCACTAATAAGTTCTGTTGATCTCCTCATGGAGTTCCTATCCTCTCTAGATCATACTGTTTCCCACTTCTACCTTAAGATTTCCTACCCTCTGCCCAAAGGTTGCCCATATGTCTCAACATCTGCATGGATAGTCTGCAGGGCAGAAAATTTCAGAGGTCCTCTGTGTTAGGCTCCTGACTTGTTCCCTCTTTTCTCATTCTTCTGATGTCCATCCTCTTTGGCTTCATGGATAGGACTTGAGCATTTTAACAAGAGTCCTCCCTCTTTATTAGTTTCTTTAGGTGTACAGATTTTAGTAGGTTTATCCTATATTATATGTCTGTTTCTGGCTTCTGGCTATTATAAATAAGGCTGCTACAAACATGGTTGAGCAAATGTTCTTTTTATGTACTTGAGACTCTTTTGGGTATATGCCTAGGAGTGGTACAGCTGGATCTTGAGGAAGCATTATTCCTCGTTGTCTGAGAAAGCTTATATCACCTCTAGGCATAGATCCAAAAGATTCGCAAGTACACAATAAGGACATTTGCTCAACCATGTTCATAGTAGCTTTATTTGTAATAGCCAGAACCTGGAAACAAACAGACATCCTCCCAACCCCAACTGAAAAATGGACACAAAAATTGTGGTACATTTACACAATGGAATATTAATCAGCAATAAAAAAACAAGGTCATCATGAAAATTTCAGGTAAATTGTGGAAACTGGAAGTGAGATATTCCAGAAGCAGAAAGACACAGTGTAATTAATAAAAATTACACTGAAAGAATAAAGTGTAATTAATAAAAAATGAAATTAAACATATTAAAAATATAACTTAGAGCTTTCAGCTGGGAAAGGTGGCAGCACTGGGAGGACTCTCATTCTGAGCAGCAGCACAGCAGGATTGGCACAGTGACCAGCAATCAGAACTTGCTGCCATAAAACACAAGTGATTGTGTTTCCCAGGTGAGATGATACCCCACGGTGGGGGATTCAATCAGCTTTTAACTCACCTGGCTAAACCCCAGAAGCAATCCCAGTTCCTCCAGATGCTTGGTTGCCAGCCACAGCCCAGAGCCACACCCCAGTATGCTCTGGTCATGGTCCCAGACTGAACTGTGCTCACCACAACATAAGAGACTGGAATCTCTAGTCGGGAGATAACCCCATAATACAGGAAACAATTGGGACCAACCTTAGGTCACCCAGACATCCCCTGGAAGAGACTCGGGTTCCACAGGCACCCTAGGAGCCAGCCTAGAGCCAGAGCCAGGAACCCAGGTTCCTACACAGAGCCCTGCCTGTGTGCCTGATTCCCAGCCTCAGATAGAACTGTGGGCCCCAGCATACCAGAGACTGATTTTCGCTGTCGGGTGCAAACCCACAGGGAGGGAATCGGCTGGTCTGATCTCAGAGCACTCAGCCAACACCCCCACTCCGAAAAGGTCTGTGGAAAATTTCCCAGTTTAGGCAGATGCCCAGACTCCCAAAGGCCAGAAAGGCAGAGCCAAATTCATCTGTGCCGGTGGGTTCTACTCTCCATCCCAGACAGAACAGTAGTCCCCAATCTGGCCCAGAAGGGGACTCACACTGCCAGCCCAGATCAGAGCATAGAGCCTCTAGACCAAAGTGGAACACTCAGCTGACATCCCAGACCTGGGTGCACAGCATCCAGACTAGAGCGTCGCCCACAGCTGCAATCCCTCAGAGGGACACACAGCTTCCTGCCAGAGTGAGGCACCCTGCCTCTAGAACAGAGAGGAGCCCTGAGTTGCTAGCCTAGAGAGGCCTGCATAGCATCCAGACCAGAACAGCACCCCCAGGTGCCAACTCAACCTAGGCACACATTCTCCAGGCCCAGAGTGCAGCACTCAGCCCCTGGCCCAGAGACTTGCTGGGTGCTCCTCTCACCTCCCAAAACAGAACTGTGTGCCTCAGGATACCAGACTGAGTTTCCCTGTTGGGAGAAAACCCCACAGCTAGGGAATCAGAAGGATCTTCAAGAGGGCTGTACCTGGAAAACAGTGTAACAACAACAGCAGCAGCTCACTAAATTCAGAACAAGAAACCAGCAGCGGGGCAACTGTCTTGAGAACTTCTACAGATGAGAGGAGAGCCCCCCTAACTAACAAAGACCACAGCTACTACACAGGTCTATACACCTGAGGTGAGCAGTGGCAATTCCTGAGAAACACTGGCCATTCAGTGACCATACCAAAAAGCAGAGGAGGCCTTATTCAGGAAAAATCATCTTCTAGCCAAGGGGATTCTCCCTACCTCAGAACTCCAGGAAGGAAAGAAACTAACAGCCAACACCTAAAAGAGCCCAATGGGTAGAGGTCAGCATAAAGGCCCAACCAACAAAAAACAGAGCAATATGGTATCTCCAGAACCCAGCCATCCAGTGGCAAGCAGCCGTGGACAACCCAGCATATTAGAAAAACAAGAAGATGACCTTATATCTATGCTGATGAAGAGGATAATAGAGGAAACAAATAAAATACCTAAATAATTAGAGGAAGATAAAACCAAACAGATCATGGCTATCCATAAAGAAATGGAGGAAGTTAAAGACAAACCGACTATGGCCATACATGAAGAAATACAAGAAGATGTAGACAAAAATTTTGTGTCCTTCAGAGAAGATAATAATTAAAACACTGAAAGAAATAAAAGAAACAGAGTTGAAGGAACTAAAAGAAAAACAGGAAAATACAATCAGACAGATGAAGGAAGTAAACAAAACAATTGAAGATCTAAAGATAGAACTGGAAAAATTAAATAGAACACAATTGGAGAAAATAATGGAGAGGAAGAATTTACAGAAGAAAACAGAAACTACAGAGGTAAGGATAACCAACAGATACAAGAGATGGAAGAAAGAATCTCAGGTGTAGAAGATACAATGGAAGAAATTGATGTATCTGTCAAAGAAAATGTTAAATCCAAAAACATCCTGACACAGACGGTCCAAGAAATCCAAGACAATATGAAAAGACAAAACCTAAGAATAATAGGAATAGAGGAATAAGAAGATTCCGTTCTCCAAGGCCCAGAAAATATTGTCAACAAAATCATTGAAGAAAATTTATCCAAGTTAAAGAAGAGGCCAATTAGAATACAAGAGTCCTACAGAATACCCAACAAATTTGACCAGAAAAGAAAGTCCTCCTGCCACATAATAATAAAAACAGTAAGTATACAGATCAAAGCTGCAAGGAAAAAAGGCCAAGTAACCTATAATGGCAAACCAATTAGAATCTGCTTTTTCAACAGAGACTAAGAAAGCCAGAAGGGCCTGGACGGATATCATGCAGACCCTAAGAGAACACAGATGTCAGCCCAGGCTACTATACCACACAAAACTCTCAGTCCCCATAGACAGAGAAAACAAGATATTCAATGACAAAAACAAATTTCAACAATACCTGCACACAAATCTGGCATTAGAGAAGACACTGGATGGGAAAATGCAACCCAAGAAAATTAGTTAGTTTCAAAAAAACACAGGAAATAATTAACCTTACTACAGTAAAACAAAAAGCAACCAAGCACACAACCTTATGAACACAGCCAACATCAAAATCAAAGGATCTCAAAGCCACTGGTCATTAATCTCTCTCAACATCAATGGACTCAACTCTCCAATAAAAAGACACAGATTAACAGAATGGATACATAAACAAAACCCAGCAATATGTTGCATACAAGAAACACACCTAAGACACAAAGATAGACATTACCTGAGGGAAAAGGGTTGGAAGACAACTTTCCAAGCAAATGGACCCAAGAAGGAGTAGCCATTCTAATATCTGATAAAATAGACTTTCAACCAAAATTAATAAAAAGAGATGGGGAAGGACACTACCTCATCAAGGGAAAATTCCACCAGGAAGACATCACAATCCTGAACATCTATCCCCCAAATACAAGAGCACCCACATTTGTAAAAGAAACTTGAATAAAATTTAAACCACATGTAGATCCCCACATATTAATAGTGGGAGACTTCAACACTCCACTCTCAAAAAAGGACAGGTCAACACAACAGAAATTAAAAAAGAAACAATGTCTCTGACAGAGGTCATGAATCAAATGGACCTCACAGACATTTACAGAACCTTACACCCAAACACAAAAGACTTTAATTTCTTCTCAGCACCTCATGGAACCTTCTCCGTAGTAGACCACATAGTTGGTCACAAAGCAAGCCTCAACAGATACAAGAAGATTTAAATAATTCCTTGTATCCTGTCTTATCACCATGGATTAAAGCTAGGCCTCAACAACAACAGAAATAGCAAAAACCCTACATACACATGGAAACTGAACAACTTGTTATTAACTGACAGCTGTGTCAGGGAAGAAGTAAAGAAAGAAATTAAAGTCTTCCTAGAACTCAATGAAAATGAAGACAACATACCCAAACTTGTGGGACACAATGAAACCAGTGCTAAAAGGAAACTTCATAGCACTAAGTGCCTTCAAGAAGAAATTCCAGACAGCTCATTCAAGCACCCTAATGGCTCACTTAAAAACCCTAGAAAAAGAGGAAGCAGACACATCCAAAAGGAGTAGATGGTTTGAAATAATCAAATTCAGGGCTGAAATCAATCAATTAGAAACAAATAAAATAATTCAAGGAATCAATGAAACCAAGAGCTGGTTCTTTGGGAAAATCAACAAGATAGACAAACCCTTAGCCAAACTAACTAAAAGGCAGAGAGACACCACCCAAATTAACAAAATCAGAAATAAAAAGGGGGACATAAGTACAGACACTGCGAAAATTTAAACAATCACTTAGGACTTACTTCAAAAGTCTATATGCCACAAAATTTGAAAATCTAAATGAAATGGACAATTTTCTTGATCGATTTGACTTACAAAGCGGAATCAGGACCAGGTAAATCAATTAAATAGTCCTATATCCCCCAAGGAAATATAAGCGGTCATCAAAATTCTTCCATCCAAGAAAAGCCCAGGACCAGATGGTTTCAGGGCAGAATTCTACCAGACCTACAAAGAAGAGCTAACTCCAAATCTCTTCAAACTATTCCACAAAAAAGAAACAGAAGGAACATTACAAAACTCATTCTATGAAGCCACAGTCACCTTAGTACCTAAACCTCACAAAGACCCAACAAAAAGAGAACTTCAGGCCAATCTCCCTTATGAACATTGACACAAAAATACACAATAAAATACTTGCAAACCGAATCCAAGAACACATCAAAGATATCATCCACCATGACAAAGTAGGTTTCATCCCAGGTATGCAGGGGTGGTTCAATATATGAAAATCCATCAATGTGATCCACCATATTAACAAACTGAAAGAAAAAAAAAAAACACATGATAATCTTTCTAGATGCTGAAAAAGCATTTGACAAAATCCAACATCCATTCATGTTTAAAGTCTTGGAGAGATCAGGGATACAAGGCACCTATCTCAACCTACTAAAGGCGATATACAGCAAGCCTATAGCCAACATCAAACTGAATGGAGAGAAACTTAAAGCAATCCTACTGAAATAATGGACAAGACAAGGCTGACCACTCTCCTCATATCTCTTTAACATAGTGTTGGAATTCCTTGCTAAAGCAATAAGACAGTTGAAGGAGATCAAGGGGATACAGATTGGAAAGGAAGAAATCAAATTATCACTATTTGCTGATGATATGATAGTATATGTGAACGACCCCAAAAACTCTACCAGGGAACTCCTACAGCTGATAAACACCTTCAGCAAAGTGGCCGGGAACAAAATTAACTCAAAAAAATCAGTAGCTCTCCTGTATACAAAAGACAAAAGGGCTGAGAAACAAATTTGTAAACTAGACCCTTCACAATAGCCACAAATGACATAAGGTACCTCGGAGTAACCCTAACCAAGGAAGTCAAGGACTTGTATGAAAAAAAATTTCAAGTCTCTGAAGAAAGAATTAGAAGAAGATATCAGTAGATGGAAAGATCTCCCATGCTCATGGCTTGGCAGGATTAACATAGTAAAAATGGCCATCTAACCAAATGCAATCTACAGATTTAATGCAATTCCCATCAAATTGCCAACGCAATTCTTCACAGACCTGGAAAGAAAAATTCTCAACTTCATATGGAATAACAAGAAACCCAGAATTGCTAAAACAATGCTCTACAATAAAAGACCTTTTGGAGGTATCTCCATCCCTGAGCTTAAGCTGTACTATAGAGCAACAGTTATGAAAACTGTATGGTTCTGGCATAGAAACATAATGGAGGATCAATGGAACTGAACAGGGGACTCAGAAATAAACCCACACACTTATGGACACCTGGTTTTTTACTAAGATGCCAAAACCATACAATGGAAAAGAGATAGCATCTTCAACAAATGGTGCTGGTCCAACTGGATGTCTACATGTAGAAAAATGAAAATAGATCCATACTTATCACCCTGCACAAAACTGAAATCCAAGTGGATCAAAGACCTCAACATAAAATCAGACCCATTAAATCAGCTAGAAAAAAAAAAGTGGGGAATACCCAAGAACTCATTGGCACAGGGGACAACTTCCTGAATAGAACACCAACAAGACAGGCTGTAAGAGCAACAATCAATAAATGGGACTTCATGAAACTGACTGAGGACATATTTGTGCATTTAACATATAATAATGGAATCTGTCATAATGTGAAACTCACATGTCAAAGACTAGTGACTTTATTAAAGACCAGTTGAAAGAAATGTGTGACACTTTTCCTGAACTTCAAGATCTTGGATACAGAAACTGACATCTCTAGGTTGGGTGTTGTCAGCTACTCAGATTGAAGCATGTATTTCTGTTCAGCCTTTCTCTCAAGCAGGCTTTCCTCTTGGTCCTTTTAATAATTGGCTCCTGAAATTCTTACTGGTTTTAACCTGTTTCGTGACATCAGCAACCATGTCTCAGCCAATCAGCACTTTAAACAAATCTCGAGGTTTCCATGGAGATGAATAAACAAACTTTTCTCAATGTCCAGTACCTCTGATACTGTGCACACATGAATATTTCTTGTGAAACCCAAATAGCCTTTATATCATCCCTTTATCCAGATCTTATACCTTTACTTATGTTTACCTCTGGATGTCTACATGTAGAAAAATGAAAATAGATCCATACTTATCACCCTGCACAAAACTGAAATCCAAGTGGATCAAAGACCTCAACATAAAATCAGACCCATTAAATCAGCTAGAAAAAAAAAAGTGGGGAATACCCAAGAACTCATTGGCACAGGGGACAACTTCCTGAATAGAACACCAACAAGACAGGCTGTAAGAGCAACAATCAATAAATGTCAAGCAGGAAATGAAACATTAATGTTTATATAATTTGACAGCTTCCTAAATAGGGAAGCTTCAAATTGATGTGGGATTGAGGGGAATTTACCGAATAACAAGATGCTCTCCTACTGTGGTCTTGGATCTGAAATTTCCTAGATTGTGACTTTGAAATGAGCAGTTATTCGCGTACTCACGAAAGGGACCTTCACATTCTTACTGATATAATATGTAGGCCGAGCTTAGGTTTCCCTATGGTATTGAGACTTTAAGAGCAGGGAAAAGAGAAGGAAACAAGGCAGTTCCTGGTACTGGTGTGGCTGAAACAGAGAGAGATAGGTGAGTGTAAAAGGAGAACTGAAGGCAAGTTATTATTTAACAGCTGGTGATTTTCCATACTAGTGTTGGCAAACCTCTATGAGTAGAGTTGCCTTGGCTGGAATACCACCTTTGTCCTACTCAGTGGTCAGTGAGGAACCTCTTGGTCCTGGGGTTTACAGCTAAACCTGAGCCTCACGACAGAGAAATGGGTCTATATTATAGGCCTAGGTCACAAGAGCTGCTGTGTCTTCCAGTCAAACCCTCTAAATGTAGCCAGGACTGATTGTTCAGAGGTGCCACCTGAGTTCATGGGTCTGTGGTAGCTGGGTAACCACTAGTTCATGACTAGGATTCTCTGCTACAAAATGAGTTCCTGGAAAGCACGGACTCAGTCTCTCTATTTTGGAGTCTCTCTATCTTTTTCTCTGCCTTTCTCAGTCTCCTGCTCTCTGCCTACTGCTTGTGTTTCTGTATGAAACAGTATCATTTCTGCTGATGGACTACACGAAGATGACTGCTTGCTGACAAGATATCCTGGATGGTTTCTGTAAATAATATAAGCAAAGGCCCAATTAAACACTTTTTGTTCAAAGATTTGCCTTGGTCATGGAGCAATTTCCCATTAAGTAATTCACTGACTGAGGACATATCTGGGCATTCATCAAGTAATAATGGAATCTGTGATAATGTCTGCTTTGATAGTCTGCAGGGTAGAGCCATTCAGAGGCCCTCTGTGGTAGGTTCCTAACTTCTTTCCTGTTTCTTCTTCTTCTGATGTCCATTCTCTTTGCCTTTTGGGATGGGAATTGAGCTTTTTAGTCAGGGTCCCCTCTCTTGATTAGTTTCTGTAAATGTACAGGTTTTAGTTGGTTTATCCTATGTTATATGTCTATATGAGTGAGTATATATCATGTGTGTCTTTCTGCTTCTGGGACAGCTCACTCAGGATGATCCTTTCCAGGTCCCACCATTTCCCTGCAAAATTCATGATTTCCTTATTTTCCATTGTAGAGTAATATTCCATTGTGTAGATGTATCACAATTTCTGCATCCATTCTTCAGTTGAGGGTCATCTGGGCTGTTTCCAGCTTCTGGCTATTACAAATAAAGCTGCTACAAACATGTTTGAGCAAATGTCTTTATTGTGTACTTGAGCCCTTTTTGGATATATGCCTAGGAGTCTTATGGCTGGATCTTGAAGAAATGCTATCTGGCCCTTTCTCAGACAACCCTGAGATTTCACCTTTCATCCATTAGAATGGCCAAGATCAAAAACTCAAGTGAGAACACATGCTTGAGAGGTTGTGGAGAAAGGGCTAACCTTCCTCTACTGCTGGTGGAAATGTAAACTTGTACCACTGCTGGTGGAAATGTAAACTTGTACAATCACCCTGGAAATCAATCTGATCCTTCAGCAGACAACTAGGAATAGCTCTTCTTCAAGATCCAGTTATACTGCTCCTAAGCATATATCCAAAGAGAAGCTCAGCTCAAGTACATAATAAAGACTTTTGCTCAAATATGTTTGTAGCAGTTTATTTTATTTTATTTTTTTAATAGCCAGAACCTGAAAACAACCCAGATGCCCAGATGATGCCAACTAAAAAATGGATACAAAAATTGTGGAACATCTACAGAATAGAATATTACTCAGCAATAAAAAAACAAGGAAATCATGAAATTTTCGGGTAAATGGTGGAAACTTAAACTGAGCTATCCCAGAAACAGAAGGACACACACGGATTATACTCACTCATATAGACATATCTATATATCCTATAACATACTAAAATAACCTACTAAAATTTATACACCTAAAGAAATTAATCAAGAGTGAGAAATGTGGCTAAAATGTTCAATCCCCAGAAGTAGGGGAAAACAGAAAACAAGTTAGGAGCCTGCTAACAGAGGCTTCTGAAAGACTATCAAAGCACATGCTGAGACTTAAGGCCAACTATAGGTCAGAGTGCATGGAGTCTAATGAAAGACATGGGAAATAGTAAGATCTGGAGAGGGCAGGAGCTCCACAAGGAGAAAAACAGAACCAAGCAAAATTTGAGCACAGGGGTCTTTCCTGAGACTCATACTACAACCAAGTATTATGCATGAATATAAAACTGAAATCTTGCAGAGATGTAGCCCCTGGCAGTTCAGTGTCCAAGGAGCTTCCATAGTAATGGGAACAAGGACTGCCTCTGACATGAACTGATTGACCTTCTCTTTGAAAACTGCACCTCATTGGGGGAGCAGCCTTAACAGGCTACAGGAGGAGACAATGCAGCCACTCCAGTTGAAATCTGATAGAGTAGGATCAAAAGGAAGGAGAGAAAGCCCTCCCCTACCAGTGGACTTGTGGAGGGCCATGCATGGACACGGGGGATGGATGTGGGGATTGTGAAGGGAGGGGGTAATGTTTTATGGGGTAATACAAAGTAAATAAAGTGTATATAATAAAAATTAAAACAATAATACTAAAATATATAATTCCTTTTGGTGTCATATTATAGGAGCATGTGCTCAGAGTTTGATGGGCCAATAAAAGTGACCAGACAGAATGCAGTCTCTGTCTCTTGGTCTCTGTAATTTTATATCTTTGTTTCTTTCAATATCAGTCTTAATATCTCTGAATCTCTTTATCTAGATCTTTTTCTCTCTTGCTCTCTCTGTCACCCTCTCTCTGCCTGCTGCTTATGGTTCAGTATGAAAACATCTCAGTTATGCTGAAGAACTTCAAAAAGATGACTCCTTGCTGATGTGACATCCTGGATGGTCACATCCAGGATATATATTTAGGATATATAGATATGTCTATATGAGTGAGTATATTCCGTGTGTGTCCTTCTGTTTCTGGGATAGCTCAGTTTCAGTTTCCACCATTTACCTAAAAATTTCATGATTTGCTTGTTTTTTTATTGCTGAGTAAATACATAAGCAAGGTCCCAATTAAACACTTTTGTTTAAAGACTAGCCTTGGTCAGGGAGCAGTTTCCCAGTGAGTAATTCACTGACTGAGTATCTGTGTATTTAAGGAATAATAATGGAATCTGTCATAATATGAAACTCCCATGTTTCACATGGCAGTATTAAAGACCAATTGAAAGAAGTCTGTGACACTTTTCCTGAACTAAGATTCTTGGACACAGGAACTGTAATCTCTGGGTTGTGTGCTTTGAACTGCAGAGATTGAGGCATGTTGGCCTGCCCACCCTTTATCTCAAGCAGAGTGTCGACTTGGCCATTTTAATAACTGGCTCCTAAAGCTCTTACTGGATCTCATCTGTTTCATGGCATCATTCTCTATCTCAGTCAATCATCACCTGAGAGAATCTTGAGGTTTCCATGGAGATGAGTAAACAATCTTTCCTCAGTTTTCAGTATATTTGATATAGTGCACATGTGACTTTTTCTTGTGAAACCCAACAAGACTTTCTCATCCCTTTATCTAGATCCCACATCTTTGCTCTGTTTACATCTAAGACATTGTCAGGTAGGAAATGAAACTTCAATGTTTATTTAATTGGACACCATCCTAAGTAGGGAAGCTTCAAATTGATGTGCTTTATGTCTTTGACAAAATACAAGAACACATCAAATATATCATCCACCATGACCAAGTAGGCTTCATCCCAGGTATGCAAGGGTGGTTTAACATACAGATATCCATCAATGTTATGATAGTCTCCTTAGATATTGAAAAAGCATTTGACAAACTCCAATACCCATTCATGTTTAAAGTGTTGGAGAGTTCAGGGATACAGCGATATATAGTAAAGGCAATATACAGCAAGCCTATAGCCAACATCAAACTCAATGGAGAGAAACTCAAACCAATCACACTGAAATCAGGGTGAAGCCAAGGCTGTCCACTCTCTTTATATCTCTTCAACATAGTATGTGAAGTCCTATCTAGAGCAATAGGACAACTAAAGGAGATGAAGGAGATACAATTTGGAATGGAAGAGGTCAAAGTTTCACTATTTGCAGATGATATGAGCGACCCCAAAAATTCAGAGAACTCCTCTAGCTCATGAACACCTTCAGCAAAGTGGCAGGATACAAAATCAACTAAAGAAATAAATAAATAAAATCATATGCCCTCCTGTATACCAAAGACAAAAGAGCTGAGAAAGAAATCAATCAGGGAAACAACACCCTTCACAATAGCCATTACTAACATGAAGTATCTTGGGATGACTCTAACCAAGCAAGTGAAAGACCTGTTTGAAAAAATGTTAAGTCTCTTAAGAAATAAATTGAAGAAAGTATCAGAAGATGGAAAGATTTCCTGTACTCACAGATAGGTAGGATTTACATTGTGAAAATGGGCATCCTGCCAAAAGATTCAATGCAATTCTCAACAAAATACTAATTCAGTTCTTTACAGATCTTGAAAGAAAGATTCTCAGCTTCATATGGAGAAACAAAAAACCCAGAATCTCCTAAACGATCCTCTACAATAACAGATCATCTGGAGGTGTATCAGTCTCCAATCTCAAGCTGTATCAAAGAGCAATAGTAATAAAAAACTGCATGGTATTGGCACAGAAACAGAAAGGTGGATGAATGGAACCTAATAGAAGACCCAGAAATAAACACACACAACTATGAATACTTGATTTTTGACAAAGAGGCCAAAACCATTCCATGGTTAAAAGCAGCATCTTCAACAAATTGCACAGCTCCAGCTGCATGTCTACTTGCAGAAAAAGGAAAATAGATCTATATTTATCACCCTGCACAAAACTAAAGTCCAAGTGAATCAAAGACCTCAACATAAAACCAGGTAGTCTAAATCAGAAGAAAAAATAGGGAAGAGCCTAGAACTCATTGGTACAGGAGGCAACTTCTTGAATAGAACACCAACAACATAGGCTCTAAGAGCAACAGTGAATAAATGGGACCTCATGAAACTAAAAAGCTTCATGTAAAGCAAAAGACACTGTCTTCAGAACAAAACAAAAGCCTACAGATTGGAAAGAATCTTTACCAACCCTGTATGTGACAGAGGACTGATATCCAGGATATATAAAGAACTAAAGAATTTAAAAAGCAAGTATTCCAATTAAAAAATGGGGTATGGAGCTAAACAGAGAATTCTCTATAGAGGAATATCGAATGGCAGAGAAACACTTAAAGCAATGCTCAACATCATAAGCCCTAAGGGAGATGCAAATCAAAATGACCCTGAGATTTCACCTTACACCCATCAGAATGGTCAAGATGAAAAACTCAAGTGACAACACATGCTGGAGAAGTTGTGGAGAAAGAGGAACCCTCTTCCATTGATGGTGGAAATGTAAATCTGGTACAACCCCTTTGGAAGTCATTCTGGAGCTTTCTCAAACAATTAGGAATAGTGTTTCCTCAAGACCCAGCTATACCACTCCTAGACATATACCCCAAAATTGCTCAAGTACATAACAAGGACATTTGCTCACCTATGTTTGTAGCAGCTTTATTTGTAATAGCCAGAACCTGGAAACAACCCAAATGTCCCTCAGCAAAGGAAAGGATACAGACATTCTGGTATTTTTACACAATGGATTACTTACTCAGCAATCAAAAATGAAGAAATCATGACATTTGCAGGAAAATGGTGGGATCTAGAAAAGATCAGTCTGAGTGACCTGAGTGAGAAAAACACACATGGTATATACTCACTTATCCTTTAAGATATGATAAACATAATGAAATCTATACACCTAAAGAAGATAAAAAAATGGCACCTGGAGTAAAATGATCAATCTTCACTTAGAAAAACAAATGTGATGTGCATTGGATGTAGGAGAAAACAACTAATAGGACAGGAGCCTACTGCAGAGGGCCCATGAAAGTCTCTACCTAACAGTGTATCAAAGCTGATACTAAGGCTCATAACCAAACTTTCAGCTGAGTGCAGGGAATCATATGAAAAATGGGGAGTTTGTATGACGTGGAAAGAATAGGAGCTCCAAAAGGACCAAATATATCTGGGCACAGGGGTCTTTTCTGAGTCTGATACTCCACCCAGAACTATGTATGAATATAACCTAGAACCTCTGCTCAGATGTAGCTCATGGTAGCTCAGTATCCAATTGGTTTCCCATACTAAGGGGAACAGGGATTACTTCTGACAGGAACTCAATGGCAGACACTTTTACCTCCCCACCCCAAAAAGGAGGAGTCAGTAATCCTGCCAGGCCACAGAGGAGTACTTTGTAGCCAGTCCTGAAGATACCTGATAAAACAGGGTCAGATGGAAGGGGAGGAGGACATCCCCTATCAGAGTACTTCGAAAGGGGCAGGGAGGAGATGAGGGAGGGAGGGTGGGAATGAGAGGGAATGAGGGAGTGGGATACAGCTGGGATACAGAATTAATAAAATGTAAACAATTTTTTTAAATAAAATATAGCCAAAGTGATGTCATAGCATTGTGATGTCTTCGTAGCATTATGATGTCAAAATAACATGTGAAATCATACCAGTGGCATGTAATAACATTGTGATGTCATAATACCTTTGTGATTTCATAATAGCACTCTGATTTCATATCATTTTGATTTCCTTATAGCATTGAGATATCATCAGATCATTCTGAATTCATAATATCATTGTGATTGCATCATTGCATTTTTAATTCATAACATCATTGTGATGTCATAATAGCATTGTGATGTCATATCATTGTGATGTGATCATAACATTGTGATGTCATAATTACATTGTGATAGCATAATAGCATTGTGATGTGATAATACCTTTCTGATGTCATCACAGCATGGTGATGTCATAATAACATTGTGATGTCATACTAGCCTATTTACGTCTTACACAATTGTGATGTCATAATACTATTGTGATATCATCATAGCATTTTGATATCATAATTACATTGTGACTTCAACATAGCATTTTGATGTCATACTACTATATGAGTTCATAAAACCATTGTGATATCATCAGAGCATTGTGATATCATATCATGATAGAATTGTCATCTCATAATAGCACTGTGAATTCATAACACAATTGTGCTGTCATAATAGTACTGACATGTCATACAATTGCCAGGTCATAATAGCATTGTGATGTCATGATACCATTGTGTTGTCATGATAGCATTGTGATGCCATGATAACACTGTGAGGTTATAATAGCATTGTGTTATCATAAAACCATTGTGATGACAAAATACCATTGTAATGTCATAATAGCTTTGTGAAGTCATCATAGAATTGTGATGTCATAATACCATTGTGATATCAAAAGTCCATTGTGACGTCATACCACCATGTGTCTTAATAGCATTGGGATGATTGGGATGTCATAATATCATTGGGATGTCATGAAAAATTTTGATGTCATAATGTCATTTTGATGTCATAATAGAATTGAGATGTCAAAATGCCGCTGTGATGTCATAATACCATTACAAAGTCATGATAGTATTTTGATGTCCTAATACCATTGTGATCTCATAGCATTTTGATGTCATAAAAGCATTGTGAATTTTGAGGTCATAATATCATTTTGGAAGATGATGCTCCAACATTATAGAGAGTTATGGGTGACTGTTCAGGCAGCAAATTGTTTTTGTCATTTTTTTTTATTTTCTGGAAGCTGCTAACATGCACTTAGTATTTACTCTAGTAACTAATTTTATTCCTTTTCAAGTCTCTGATGGGGTCGAAGACCAAATAGGTACAAGTGCCACAATTAAGCTTAAGTTGTTTATAAGTTAATAAATGCTTTCATATAGATAATACCATTGAGTATAAAAGTTAATTTAGGTATAGAACTTTAAACTTGTCAAGATAGATAGGATAATAGGATATTTTCTCCAAAGTTGTTAAATACACATGGCCTGGACATTGCACATGTAGATTTTACCTAACAGTTTTCATAATTTCATAATTATTATTGCATTGAAAGAAAAGGAGCCTTTATTGGACTTAAAGGGTAAAATGTTGGTAAAATGTTCTTTTGAAATGTATACACCATACTCTTTTTCATTCAAATCCTGATTTCTATACCCCACTCTCTGGTTTCAATACAGATATTGCTATGTGATACTTATTCTAAGCATCCTGTCTCAACTTTGCATAAATAGGCCAAAATTAAGCAACTAGCCACAATGTCCAGCAATAGAAGGAGCCAGAGTGCAGGAAATGAGTGGGAGAAGAGAGGGTGAGGGAACAGAGCTTGGAAAGCACAGAGGGAGGAGAGATCTTGGAACAGCATGGAGAGAATGATCCAGAACTAAGACTTCAAAAAAGCAAGTATAATGGGTATAATATAAATGTTAGGAAAGTATGAGGTCATAAAGGTTTAGCATTGTGTTCTAAGTTAACTGAATAAATCCAGTCTGTGTGGTGAATTGGTTATACAGCTGTTTAGGATTAACAGCAAGCATTAATAAAAGATAAACCAACAGCAAATATTAATCATCACCTAAAAATACCATTGTGAAGCCATTATACTATTGTGATGTCATAAGACCATTGGGATGTCATATTATTGTGAAGATATAATAGCATTGTGATTTCTTAATAGCATTGTGATGTTATAATATATTGGGATGTCATATACCATTGAGATATCATATCATTGTGATGTCATAAAAACATTGTGATGATATAATAGCATTTTGAGGTCCTAATGCAACTGTGAAATGAAAATTCCACTGTGATGTCATACAAAAATGATTTCATAATAGCATTGTGATGTCATAATGTGATCGTGATATAACAAAAATGTGATGCCATGAAAGCATTGTGATGGCAGTCATACTTGCATTGTTATTTTATATTATTATTGTGATGTTATAATTCCATTGTGATATCATACCATATGAGGTCATAATAGCATTGTGATGTCATAATTTCATTTTAATGTCACAATATCAATGTGATGTCATAAATGCATATTGAGGTCATAATAGCATTGTGACATCATAATAGCATTGTGATGTCAAAATTCCATTTTGCTGTCATACCAGGCAATTTTATTAATGACCTCATGAAAGAAACATGTGACACTATTCCTGAACTAAGAGTCTTGGACAGGAACTGTCATCACTGCATTGTGTGCTATCAACTGTGTGCCCAGACTCAGGTATGTAGGGCTGCTCAGGCTTTCTCTTAAGCAAGCTCTGTCTTATTCAGTGGCAAGTGAGGAACCCTCCTGGTCCTGGGGTTTACAGTTATACCTGGGCCTTCAAGACAGAGAAATGGGTCCATGCTATATGCTGAGGACACAAGAGCAGCTGTGTTTCCTTCAGTGGTACTCCAGACAAACCCTCTAAACGTAGTGTTAGTGCCAGGACTGCTTGTTCAGCAGAATCTTTTCTCCATTTTCAAAGGCATTTCATAAGTTGTTAACATAATATTTTTACTGATTTTGTGAGAATATTATATAATTATAGAATACACTCCCAGGTTCAAATTCATAATCATCTGTCTCACTATTTTTAATACAACATTTCAAGTACATGTTTATATACTCATTGGAACATTCTCAGAGTCTCAGTTCAAGTCCCTAAAAGAAAACTGAGTGCATCCTTGCTTTATCCTGCAATCATCTCCAAGAAGTCATCAGTCCTAAAGAGGTTTATACTTCATCACCTTGATTACAGTTTTTCTTGTGTAATTATTTATTACAATTTGTTCACTATCTATCACCTCTGCTGCCCCCTCCATCCTTAAATTCCAATCCCACCCAACCGACTTCCTCTAACCATATGCCCTTATTCTAGTTCCCAAGTAGGGGAGTTCCTTCTCCCCCTTTCGATCTGACCCTAACTTATCAGGACTCATAAAGGCTGGCTGCATCATATTCCTCTCTGGCCTGATTCTCAGGGCATTGTTCTCTTTGTGTCCTCAATTCCCTCTACTTATGACACTCTTCCTGCCTCACCTCCTTCAGGCTTTCCAGACCTCTGAGGGGAGGGAGAATTTCATAGGGAAAACCCATTTAGAGCTGGGTGTTTTAAGTCTTTTCTGTGCATAATATCAAACTATGGGTCTCTGTATGGAATCCCATATCTGTGGATCCAAGAATATGGATCTATCAGTGGAGGGCAGAGAGCAACATATTTATATAACAACAGCCTGGGTTGCTTTAAAATTTCCATATTGCCCTGGCCCAACAACTCAATTAACTGCCACCTAATTCCCCTATTGGATCACAGGTTTGGTCACAATAGATGGCCTATTGTCACTTTATACCCCACTATAATTAGTCCACTTAATAAATGAGTACATACCATATTTGTCTTTCTGCTTTTTAGTTACTTCACTCACCCAGGATGATTTTTTTAGGTTTACTCCATTTGCATGAAAATATCATGATTTCATTTTCTTAGCTGAATAATAACTCTGTTTTGGAAATATTGACATTTTCACCAAAGGAGATTGTCAGTCCTGTTCTTTAGATCTTGGAAGTTTCTGGGACTTGAATCATTGTATTGAATGACAAACAATCAGGATAACTATGTTCTTTTAGCGTAGAAGTCCCTGCATCTTCTTCCAATGTCCCCTTCAAGCTCTCTTTTTACATTTGGAGTCGCCAGTGAGGCTGTGTTAAAAAAGAGTTATATTATAGGAGGGTGTGCTTTCAGGTTGATATGCCAATGATAGTGATGAGACATTATTGAATCTCTGTCTCTTGGTCTCTGTCACTTTGATTAGGTTTTTGTTCTTCTTGGTCTCTCTATTTCTGAAACTGCCTCTCTATCTATTTCTCTCTGTCTCCCTATTTCTGCAGACCACTTGTGCTTCCATATGAAAATCTCTCAGTTCTGTTAAAGGAGTACAGTAAGAAGACTGTTTGCTGATGTGACATCCTGGATGGTGTTGGTTAAAATATAAGCACGGTCCTAATTAAATGTTTTTTTTTTTTTTCAAAGATTTTCCTTGGTCAGGGAACATTTTAATACTAAGTAATTCACTGACTGAGGGTATATCTGTGCATTTAACAAATAATAATGGTATCTGTCATAATGTGAAAATCCCATGTCAAAAACTCCTGACTTTATTAATGACTACTTGAAAGAAATCTGTGGCACTTTTACTGAGCTAAGAGTCTTAGAAACAGGAACTGTAATCTCTGGGTTGTGTACTTTCAGCTGCCAAGATTGAGGCATGTAGGGCTGCTCAGCCTTTCTCTCAAGTGAGCTGTCCACTTAGACCTTTAATAACTGGCTCCTGAAACTCTTACTAGCTATCATCTGTTTCATGACATCATTCTGCCTTTCAGGCACTCAGCACCTGAGATAATCTTGAGGTTCCCATGAAGATAAATGAACTAACTGTCCATAGTGTCCAGTATCTATTATTCTGTGCACAGGGACTTTTCTTGTGAAACACAACAAACTTTTATGTCATCCCATTATCCAGATCCCACACCTTTATACCTGTTTACCTCTGTGACAGTGTGATTTTTTTTTGACAGCTTCCTATGTAGGGATTCTTTAAAAACATATGGGATTAAGGGGAATTTACCAAATGACGAGGTGATCTCCTACGGTGGTCTTGGATCTGAAATTTCCTAGGTTGTGACTTTGAACTGAGCAGTTACTTGCATATTCACTAAATGTACTTTCACATTCTCAATGATATAATACTCCGACAGGGTCTAGGGTTCCCTTAGGTTTGAGTCCTTAAGAGCAGGGAAATGAGAAGGAAATCAGAAAATTCCTGGGACTGTTTTGGTTGAAACAGAGAAAGATTTGTGAGTGAAAAAGCAAACTGAGGGGCAATAAACTATTTGATAACTGATGTTGTTCCACACTTGTTTTGGCAACCCTCTATGATCAGGGTTGCCTTGGCTGACTTGGCTGGATTGGTAGATTTGTCCTACTAAGTGGTCATTGAGGAAAATATTCTGGTCATGGAGTTTAATTTTCAAACTTGTCATTCAGGATAGAGAAATGGGACTGTTTTATATGTCTAGGAAACAAGACCTTTTATGTTTCCTGCTATGGTCCTCAAGACAAAACCTCTAAATGTAGTGTTAGTGCCAGGAAGGCTAATTCAGAGGTGCCACCTGAGATCATGGGGTCTGAAGTACCTGGGTAACCACTAGTTCAAGGCTAGGATTCTCTGCGAGTTCCTGGAAAGCATGCTTTACAAACTCAACTCTGCCCTCCATTAATGGAATCTTTTTTTTTCATGTTAAAATTCATTGTAATAGTTGTCAACATATTATTTTTATTGCTTATGTGGGAATTTCATATAATATACATTACACTTTTTTTCCATTGCTCCTAGGTTCAAATTTCTACCCTTGAGTCACACTAAATTTTTTCTTTAAAATACATCAATTCAAGTATGTGTTGTTTCTCTACTCATTGGAATATGATCAGAATCAAGTCCCATAAAAAACTGAGTTCATCCTTGCCACACCTGGGCACCACCCCCTAGAAGAAGCCATCAGTCCTGAAGAGTTCTATACTTCATCACCTTGATCACAGTTTTTCTTAAGCATGTATTTATTATGATTTGTTCAATTTGTATGGAATCTGTTGCCCCTTCCTCTTCTCCTTCCAGTACACCCAGCCTCCTTCTTCTACCCCTATGTTCTTTCTCTAATTCACTGATGGGGAGGTCCTCCTCCTCCCTCCATCTGAGCCTAACTTATCAGGACTCATCAAGATTGGCTGCATCATCTACCTTTGTGGCCTGATTCTCAGGGCATTCTTCTCCTTATATCCTCAATTCCCTTTACTTATGATGCTTCCTGCTTCCTCTCCTGCAGGCTTCCCAGAGCTCTATGGAATGGAGAATTTCATAGGGAAATCCCATTTAGAACGGGGTGATATAAGGTTTCTCTCTGCATAATATCAGACTCTGGGTCTCTATGCAATTTCATTTATTGCAGAAGGAAGCATCTTTTTGGTTGCAAGAACACAGCACTGATCAATCAGTTGAGGACAGAGAGCAGCATATTTTAATAACAACAGCCTGGTTGCTTTAAAATTTCTATAGGATGCTCTGCCCTACACGTCAATTAACTGCTATCTAACCCCCCTAGTTAAAAACTGCCTTGGTTACAATAGAAGTACTATTGGAACTTTATCCAATAGTTTATTATTAAGAGACCTGCTAATAAGTGAATACATATCATATTTGTCTGTGCAATTTAGTAATTTTTTCAATTGGGATTATATTTCTTGTTTCCATCCATTTGCCTGAAAACATCATGATGTCATTTTCTTAGCTGAATAATACTCCATTATTGAAATATTCCACATTTTCCCCAAAGGAGACTGTCAATCCTGTTGTTTAGTCTTTGGAAGTTGCTAGGAAATTAATCATTGTATTGAATAGCAAACTACCATGATAACAATGTTCTTTTAGCCTAGAAATCCCTCCATCCACTGTCACTTCCTGGTGATTTGAATACCAATATCCCCATGAAGCTCATCTACTTACTTGTTTAGTCCCCTGGGCGGGGTTAGGAGTTATGGCCTTGTTAGATAATATAATTCCTATTGGAGCTATATTATAGGAAGGTGTGCTTTGAGGTTAAATGCCAATGAAAGTGACCCACACACAATGGAGTCTCTGTTTCTCAGTCTCTGTCACTTTGTTTTTCTTAGTCTTAGTTTCTCTATTTGTGAATCTGTCTCTCTAGCTCTTTCTATCTCTGTCCACATCTCTCTGCCTGCTACTTGTAGTATGAAAGGCTCTTAGTTCTGCTGAAGTAGTAAAACAAGATGATTTCTCACTTACATGATTGTCTCTGTAACAATATAATCAAAGTCCCAATTAAATGATTTTTGTTCAGATTTGCCTTGGTTAGGGAGCATTTTCACAGTAAGTAATTCACTATCTGAGGATATATCTGCACATTTAAGAAATAATAATGGAATCTGTGATAATGTGAAATTCACATTAACATTTTCCAGGACAAGTGACTTTATTAATGATCACTAAAAGAAATTTGTGACACTTTTTCTGAACTACGTGTCTTAGACACAGAAACTATCATCTCTGGATTGTGTGTTTTAGCTGCCCAGACTAAGGCCTGTAGGTCTGACCTCCCTTTCACTCCAGCAGGCTGTCCCCTTGACCCTGTCACAAATTGGCTCATCAAACTTTTAATGGATTTCAATTTTTTATGGCATCATTCTGCCTCTCAGCCCATCAGAAACTGAGAGAATCCGATGTTTCCATGGAGATGAGTAAACAAATATTATTCAGTGCCCTATATCTCTGATCTGGTCCACATATGACTTTTTCTTGTGAAAATGAGCAAGCCTTTATCTCATCTTTTTATCCAGATCCTGCACCTTTACTACTGTTTACCTTTATAACAATGTCAGGTAGGAAAGAAAAATTTAATGTTTAATTGGACAGCTTCCTAGGTTGGGAACTTCAAAGTAATGGGGGTTTAAGGGGAATTTATCCAATGACAATGTGGTCACCTACTATGATCTTGGATCTGAAATTTCCTACGTTGTGACTTTGAAGTGAGCAGTTCATGTCCTCTCTAAATGTACCTTTCCATTCTTATTGATATAATAGGCAAGCAGGGACTAGGGTTCCCTGGGTATTGAGTCTTTAAGAGCAGGGAAAAAAAGAAGGAGACCAGACAATTCCTGGTACTTGTTCGGCTGAAACAAAGAAAGATTGTTGAATGTAAAAGGAGAACTGAGGGGCAATAAGCTATTTGACAAAGTGTACTCCTAATAAGTGAATTCAAACAATATTTTCTGTCTGCATTTTAGTTACTTCACCTGGGATGACTTTTCCTGGTTCCATCCATTTGCCTGAAAATGTCATGATGTAACTTTCTTAGCTGAATAATTCTCCATTATGGAAATATTCCTCATTTTTCCCAAAGGAGATTTTCAGGCCTGTTCTTTAGTATTTGGAAATTGTTGGGCCTTTAATCATTCTATTGAACGACATACTTTCGGGATAACAATGTGCCTTTAGCCTAGAAGTCCCTCCATATTCTTCCACTTACCTGTAGTTTGAATTTCAATGGCCCCTTAAAGTCCATCTATTTACAAGTGGAGTCCCTAGTGAGGAAATGTTTGGTAAGGGTTAGGAGTTAAGGCATTTTTAAAAAATATAAATTTTGTTTCCCTAATTCCTTTTTCAGCTCTATTGACTTTTGTATACAAGAGGGCTACTGATTTTCTTATTTTTATTTAATTTTGTATCCAGACACTGTGTTTAAATTATTTATCAGCTGTAGTATTTCACTTGTAAAATTTTTGATGTCACTCAGGCATACTATTATATCATCTGCAAATAGTGATATTTTGACTTCTTCCTTTCTGATTTCTATATCCTTTATCTCTTTCTATTGTCTTGGTGCTCTAGCAAGGACTTCAAGAACTATGTTGAAGATTTAGGGAGAGAGTGGGCAGCCTTGCCTTGTCTCTGATTTCACTGGGATTGCTTTAAGTCTCTCAATGTTTATTTTGATGTTGGCCATAGGCTTTTTATATATTGCCTTTATTATATTTAGATATGTTTCTTGTATCCCTGATCTCTCCAGTATTTTAAAAACGAATTCCTGTTGGATTTTGTCAAATGCTTTCTCAGCATCTAGGGAGATCATGTGTGTGTGTGTGTGTGTGTGTGTGTGTGTGTGTTTTCTTTCTTTCTTTCAGTATAATAATAAGATGAAACACACTGATAGATTTCCATGTATTGAACCACCCCTGAATACCTGGGATGAAGCCTACTATGAAGATATTATAATAGAAGATATTTTTGATGTGTTTGTCTATTTGGTCAAAGACAGAAAATACCTTGATGTGACCCTAACCAAGCAAGTCAAAGACTTCTATGAAAAAATTTCAAGTCACTGAAGAAAGAAATAGAAGAAGATCTCAGAAGATGGAAAGATTTCCCATGGTCATGGCTTGTCAGAATTAGCATAATAAAAATGGCCATCTTACCAAAAGTAATCTACAGATTCAATGCAATTCCTATCAAATTACCAACCCAATTCTTTACAGACATTGAAAGAAAAATTCTCAACCGAATATCGAAAAACAAGAATTGCTGACAATCCTCTATAATAAAAGATCTTCTGGATATCTGCATCCCTGATCTCAAGCTACATTGTTATACCCAGTTTGCGAGCCCCCAAAAGATCTACAGGAATCAACTCTGTTGCAAAACACATGAGGGTCTTTTTATTGTAAATTACAAGCTTCAGCTTGGGCCCACACAGCCCCACCTCCGAAGCTTTGGGAGCTGAGCATGCTGCGCCCAGGTTAATTGGGTGATTTATAGATTTTGATCCATCCCAGCATGCCCAAGGCAGGGGCAATTCCTGCCTGGCAAGCATCTGTTGGTCAAGATGCTACATTTTGAATCGATTGGCTATAGGAAGGTTCCCAGACCATTGACCATGAGCAGGTGTCCCTCCCTAGGGGGAGGGTCCAGTTTCCTAGCAACTGTATCTCTAGTGGGTGGGGAAAGAATACAGTGAGGTAGCTCTCTCCTCAGGGCATTACTAACTTTTTTACCACACATACTCTAGGTCTTAACGTTAGCTGCTGCATTATCTTTTGGTCTCTCAGCATTATAGAGCAACAGTAATAAAAGCTACATGGTACTGGCAAAGAAACAGAATGGTGGATCGGTAGAACTCTGTAAAGACTGGGTAAGCAAGACCTAAATGGTTCTTGTTTCACATATATGCCTGTCAAATATTCTGAGCCAGAAGGCTGAAGATGATGCTCCAACTTTACAGAGAGTTATGGGTGACTGTTCAGGCAACAAAGAGTTCCTGTCAATTTTTTTAATTTTATTTTTTTTTATTTTTTGGAAACTGCTAACATGCACTTCCTATTTAATCTAAGAACAAATTTTGTTCCTAGGTATAAGTGCCACAACTAAGCTTAAGTTGTTTAGAAGTTAAGAAGTCCTTTCTAATAGATAATACCAATAAAAGTTAATTTAAGTGTACAACTTTTAACTTGTCAAGATAGATAAGATAATCAGATACTTTCTACTAAGTTTCTAAATATACATGGACTGGACATTGCCCATATAGATTTATACCTAACAGTTTTCATAATTTCATAATTATTAGTGTATTGAAATAAAATGGGCCTTTTATTGGACTTAAAAGAAAAAAGTTTGTATAATATATTTTTAAAATGTACACACCTTCCCCTTATTCATTCAAGTGCTGATTGCTATCCCTCCCCCACTCTCTGATTTCAATCCTGATATTGCATTGTGATACATATTTTAAGATCCCATCTCAACTGTGTGTAAACAGGCCAAAATTAAGCAACTAGCCACAGTGTTGTGCAAAGGGAGGATCCAGCAGGCAGGAAATGAGTGTGAGGAGAATGGGCAAAATGAGCTAGGAGAGAGAGCTGGAGGACAGATCTTGGAACAATGATGTAGAGTGATGGACTGGGCCAAATATCTCACTAAAAGCAAGTATAATGCAGTAAAAACTAAATGTTAGAAACTATGAGGAATTGGAGGTTTAGGATGGAGTAAATATTGCCCAGCATTGTGTTCTACATTAACTAAATAACCCCAGTCTCTGTGTTGTGATTTGGGTATATAGTAGTTTAGGACTAACAGCAGCATTACCAGAAGATAAATCAATCGTAAATATTAATAGTCACATACAACAGGGTCTCTGCAAGGAATCCTGTTTGAGGCAGAAGGAACCATCTCTGTAGATACAAGAAAATGACACTGATATATCAGTCGAGTACAGAGAGCAACATATTTTTTTAACAGTCTGGGTTGCATGAAAATTTCTGTAGGGTGCCCTGGACAAAAAACTAAATTCACTGCCACCCAATCTCTAGTGGAAGACTGGTTAGGTCACAATAGATGGCCTATTGCAACTTTATCCCCCACTATTAGGAAACCTCCTAAGGAGTGAATGCACACCATATTTCTCTTTCTGCATTGCAGTTACTTCACACATGATGACATTTCCTAGTTCCATCCATTTGCCTGAAAATATCTTGTTGTCATTTTCTTAGCTGTATAATACCCATTATAGAAAATTTCCACATTTACCCCAAAGGAGAATGTCTGTCCTGTTCTTTAGAAATGGGAAGTTGCTGGGACTTTCATCATTGTATTGAATGACAAACTATTAGGATAAGTATGTTCATTTAGCCTAGCATTCACTCCATCTTCCTCCACTTCCTGGTGATTTGAATTACAATGTCCACTTGAAGCTCATCCATTTACTTGTTTACCCCCTCCCTCCAATGAGGAAATGTCTGGTAAGGGATAGAAAGTATGGCCTATTTGGACTATATAATTCATATTGGAGTTATATAATAAGAGGTTGTGCTTTGAAGTTGATATGCCAATGAAAGTGACCAGACAAAATGGAGTCTCTCTCTCTTAGTCTCTGTCACTTTATATCTTTGTTTCTGTTGGTCTTGGTCTCTATTTCTGAATATGTCTTTCTAGGTTTTTCAGTTTCTGTCAGTCTCCCTCTCTCTCTACCTGCCACTTGTGATTCAGTATGAAAATCTCTCAGTTCTGCTGAAGGACTGCAACTGAATGACTACTTGCTGACATGATATCCTGGATAGTCTCTGTAAATAATATGAGCAAAGTCCCAATTGAACACTTGTTTTTCAAAGAGTTGCCTTGGTCAGGGAGCATTTATCTCAGTAAGAAATTCAGTGAGTGAGGACATATCTGTTCATTTATCAATTAATAATGGAACCTCTGATAATGTGAAAGTCCCATGTCAAGGACACATGACTTTATTAATGAACACTTGAAAGAAATATGTGACACTTTTCCTGAACTAATAGTCTCAGTCACAGGAACTATCTTCTCTGGGTTGTGTGCTTTCAGATGTCCAGATTGAGGCATGTAGGGCTGCTCAGACTTTCAAGCAGGCTGTCCATTTGACAATTTTAATAACTGGCTTCTGAAACTCTTACTAGCTATCGCCTGTTTCATGACAACATTCTCTTTCTCAGCCAATCTATACCTGAGATTATCTTCAGGTTTCCATGGAGATGAGTTAACAATCTTTCCTCAGTGTCCAATATCTCTGATCCTGTGCACAAATGACTTTTTCTTGTGAAAACCAATAAGCCTTTATCTCATCCCTTTATGCATATACCATGCTTTTATTCCTGTTAACCTCTATGACAATATCAGGTAGGAAAAGAAACATTAATGTTTATTTAATTGAACAGCTTTCTCAGTAGGAAGCTTCAATGTGATGTGGAATTAAGGGGAATGTGCCAGATTACAAGGAGGTCTCCTACTGTGAACTTGGATCTGAAATTTCCTAGGTTGTGACTTTGAACTGAGTAGTTACTGGCATAATTACTAAAGGTACCTTCACATTCTTATTGATATAATAGGCTGGCAGGTTTTAGGGTTCCCTGAGGTATTCAGTCTTTAAGAGCAGGGAAAAGAAAAAGAACCCTTGAGAGACCAAAAAGATTAAAAATTAGCAGCTATTATTAAGGCCTGAACTATGTGGGTGGAGAAGTCTAGTAATGCCCTGAGGGGAAGGACCACCTTAGTGCATTTTTTTTTAGAATTAATTTTTTTTATTTTTATTATTTTTTTATCAGTTACATTTTATTAACTCTGTATCCCAGCCGTGTCCCGATCCCTCATTCCCTCCCAGTCCCTCCCTCCCTCCCTCATCTTCACCGTGCCCCTTTCCAAGTCCACTGATAGGGGGGACCTCCTCCCCATTCATCTGATCCTGTTTTATCAGGTATCTTCAGGACTGGCTGCAAAGCCCTCCTCTGTGGCCTAACAGGACTGCTCCTCCCTTCGGGGGTGGGGAGGCCAAAGAACCAGTCATTGAGTTCCTGTTAGAAATAGTCCCTGTTCCCCTCACTTTGGGAAAACAATTGGTTACTGAGCTACCACAGGCTACATCTGAGTGGGGGTTCTAGGTTATATCCATACATGGTCCTTGGTTGAATGTCAGGCTCAGAAAAGACCCTGTGCCCAGATATATTTGGTCCTTGTGGAGCTCCTATCCTTTCCCCATCAGACTAACTCCCCTTCTTTCTTATGATTCCCTGTACTCTGCCAAAGGTTTGGTCATGAGTCTCTGCTTTGACAACACTGCTAGTTAGAGTCTTTCAGATGCTCTCAGTAGACCCTTTATCTGACAGAGGACTAATATCCAGTATATACAAAGAACTAAAGAAGCTGAAAAGCAGCAATCCAAGTAATTCAATTAAAAAATGGGGAACAGAGCTAAACAGAGAATTCTCGACAGAGGAATATCGAATGGCAGAAAAACACTTAAAGAAATGTTCATCCTCATTAGCCATCAGGGAAATGCAAATCAAAACGACCCTGAGATATCACCTTACACCCAACAGAATGGCCAAGATGAAAAACTCAAGCGATAACACATGCTGGAGAGGTTGTGGAGAAAGAGGAACCCTCCTCCACTGCTGGTGGGAATGTAAACTGGTACAACCACTCTGGAAAGCTATCTGGCCCTTTCTAAGACAAATAGGAATAATGCTTCCTCCAGACCCAGCCTTACTGCATTCTTTCCACACCTACTAGACATAACAGTTGCTGGGAAACTGGCCCATCCCCCTAGGGAGGGACACCAGGTCATTATGGTCTGGGGACCTTCCTATAGCCAATCAATTCAAAATGTAGCATTTTGACCAATAGATGCTTGCCAGGCAGGAATTACTCCTGCCTTGGGCATGCTGGGAGGGACCAGAATCTATAAATCACACAACTAACCTGGGGACTGCGTGCTCCCACCGCTTAGGTGGTGGGTGTTGTGGGCCCAAGCTGCAGCTTGTAATTTACAATAAAAAGACCCTCATGTGTTTTGCAAGGGAGTCGATTCCTGTAGATCTTTTGGGGGCTCACGAACTGGGTATAACACCCTGACAATTCCTGAGATTATTTGGCTAAAACAGAGAAGATCTGTGAATGTAAGAGGAGTACGGAGGGGCAATAAACTACTTAACATATAATGATGTTCCACAGTAGTGATGGCAAATTTCTATAAGCCAGGTTGCCTTCTCTGAACTGCCTGGATTGGAAGCTTTGTCCTACTCAGTGTTCAGTGAGCAATCCCCCTTTTCTCTGAGTTAAAACTGGACCTTCAGGACAGAGACATGTTTCCATGTTATATGCCTTAGTACACAAGAGCAACTGTGTTTCCTTCAGTTGTCCTCCATACAAACCCTCTAAACGTTGTGTTAGTACCAGAACTGCCCTTGCTAGAGCAATAAGACAGTTGAAGGAGTTCAAGGGGATACAAACTGGAAAGGAAGAAGTCAAATTATTACTATTTGCAGATGATATGATAGTATACATGAATGACCCCAAAAACTCTACCAGGAAAATCCACAGCTGATAAAGACCTTTAGCAAAGTGGCCAGATACAAAATTAACTAAAAAAAAAAATCAGTACCCCTCCTGTATACAAAAGACAGAAGGCCTGAGAAAGAAATTAGGGAAACAACACCATTCACAATAGGCAGATATGACATAAGGCACCTTGGATTAACCCTAACCAAGCAAGACAAAGACTTGTATGAAAAAAAAATATTCAAGTCTCTGAAGAAAGAAATAGAAGAAGATTTGAGAAGATAATGAGATCTCCCATTCTCATGGCTTGGCAGGATTAACATAGTAACAATGGCCATCTTAAGAAAAGGAATCTACAGATTCAATGCAATTCCCATCAAATTACCAACACAATCCTTTACAGACTTGGAAAGAAAAATTCTCAACTTTGTATGGAATAACAAGAAACCCATAATTTCTAAAACAATCCTCTACAATAAAAGATCTTCTGGAGGTATCAACATCCCTGATCTTAACTTGTACAATAGAGCAACCATTGTAAAAACTTCATGGTACTGGCATAGAAAAAGAATGGTGGATCAATAGAACCAAACAGAAGACCCATAAATAAACCCACACACTTATGAACACCTGATCTTTTACAAAGTTGCCAAAAACATAAAATGGAAAAAAAAGATAGCATCTTCAACAAAAGGTATCAGTCTCACTGGATATCTACATGTAGAAAAATAGAAATAGGTCCATACTTATGACTCTGCACAAAACTAATGTCCAAGTGGGTCAAAGATCTCAACATAAGACCAGATACAATAAATCCATTAGAAGAAAAAGTGGGGAATACCCTAGAAATCATTGGTACAGTAAAAAGCTTCCTGAACAGAACACCAACAACACAGGCTCTAAGAACAACAATCAGTTAAAGGGACCTCATGAAAATGAAAATCTTCTGTAAGGAAAGGACACAGTCATCAAAACAAAATGACTGCCTACAGATTGGGAAAGAATATTCACCAATCCTTTATCTGACAGAGGACTAATATCCAGTATATATAAAGAACAAAAGAAGCTGAAAGCAGCAAACCAAGTAATACAATTAAAAAATGGGGAAGAGAGCTAAAGAAAGAACTCTCTGTAGAGGAATATCGAATGGTAGAGAAAAACTTAAGAAAATGCTCAAGGATATTAGATTGGAGAATTGCAAATCAAAACAACTCTGAGATTTCACTATATACCAATCAGAATGACCAAGATCAAAAACTCCTTTGACAACACATGCTGGAGAGGTTGTGGACAAAGGGGAACCGTCCTCCACTGCTGGTGAGAGTGTAAACTTACACAACCACTCTGGAAATCAAGCTGATGCTTTCTCAGACAACTAGGAATAGCGCATCCTCAAGATCCACCCATACTACTCCAAGGCATATATCCAAAAGTACACAATAAGGACATTTGCTCAACCATGTTTGTAGCAGCTTTATTTGTAATAGCTAGAAGGTCAAACAACCCAGATGCGCCTCAACTGAAAAATGGATGCAGAAATTGTGGTATATCTACACAACAGAGTATTAATCTGCAATGAAAAATAAGGAAATCATGAAAATTGCAGGGAAATGGTGGGACCGGGAAAGGATCATCCTGAGTGAGCTGTACTAGAAGTAGAAAGAAACACACAGTATATACTTACTCATATAGACATATAACATAAGATAAACCTACTAAAACTTGTACATTTAAAGAAACTAATCAAGAGAGAGGACCCTGACTAAAACACTCAATCCCCATCCTTAAAGGTAAAGAGGATGCATATCAGAAGAAGAAGAAGAAGAAAACAGGAAACAACCTAGGAACCTTCCATAGAGGGCCTCTGAATGGCTCTACCCTGCAGACTATCATTGCAGACGCTGAGACTTATGGCCAACTGTAGGGCAGAGTGCATGGACTCTTATGTAAGAGGTGGGAAGTAGTAAGAGCTGAAGAGGACGGGAACCCCACAAGAAGAGCAACAGAACCAGAAAACTTGAACACAGGCAACTTCCCACAGATTCATACTCCAACCAAGGGCTATTCATGGAGATAACCTAACCCCTGCACAGAAGTAGCACATGAAAGTTCAGTGCCCAAGTGGGTTACATAGTAATGGTAAGAGGAACTGCCTCTGATATAATCTGATTGGCCTGCCCTTTGAGTACCTCTACCTGAGGGGGGAGCACCCTTAATAGGCCACAGAAGATGACAATGCAACCACTCCTGATGTGATTAGATAGACTAAGATCAGAAGGAAGTAGAAAAAGTCCTCCCCAATCAGTGGACTAGGTAAGGGACATGCGTGAAGAAAAGGGAGGGAAGGTGAGATCAGTAGGGGAGGTGGGAGGGGCTTATGGGGGTATACAAAGTGAAAAAGTGTAGTTAATAAAAAAGAATTAAAAAAATCATAAAGTAACTTTGAAAGAAAAACTCTCAACTTCATATAGAAAAATAAAACCACAATTGTTAAAACACTAAATAAATGGTCTTCTGGAGGTATCTCCATTCCTGATCTCAAGCTGTAGTATAAAGCAACAGTAATAAAAAACACATGGTACTGCTTTGAAAAAGAATGGTGGATCAAAGGACCCAAATGGAAGACCCAGGAATAATCCCAAATAATTATGGACATCTCAGTTTTGACAAAGGTGCCAAATCCATCCATACAATGGAGAAAAGATAGCATTTTCAACAAATGGTGCAGGTCTAACTGGATGTCTATATGTAGAAAACTGCAAATAGAACAATTCTCATCACCCTGCACAAAACTAAAGTACAAGTCGATCAAAGATCAACATAAAATCAGACACATTAAATCATTTAGAAAAAAATTGGGGAAGAACCTTGATCTCTTTGCCGCAGGAGACAACTTCCTGAACAGAACAACAACAGCAAGGGCTCTAAGAGCAACAATCAATAAATGGGACCTCATGAAACTGAAAAGCTTCTGTAAAGCAAAGCACACTGACATTAAAACAAAAAGAATGTCTACAGATTTGGTAAGAATGTATACCAAGTTTCTAACAGATAGAGGGCTAATATCCAGTACATATAAAGAAATAAAAGGAGTTGAAATGCAACAAATCAAGCAATGCAATTAAAAAATGGGAAAAAAGCTTATCGGAGCCGATTAGAGGAATATAGAATGGCAGAGAAACACTTAAAGAAAAGCTCACTGTAGTAGCCATTAGGGAAATACAAATCAAAATGACCCTGAGATTTCACCTTATACACATAAAAATGGCCAAGATCAAAAACTCAAGTGACAACACAGCTGGAGAGGCTATTGAGGAAGAGGAACCCTGCTCTACTGCTGGTAGGAATGTAAACTTGTACAACCACCCTGGAAATCAATCTGGTGCTGTCTCAGACAACTAGGAATAGCGATTCCTCAATATTTAGCTATCCAATGCTAGGCATATATCCAAAATAGGCTCAAATACACAATAATAACATTTGCATAACCATGTTTGTAGCAGATTTTTTTTGTAATAGCCAGAACCTGAAACAACATAAATGCCCACTATCTAAAAAATGGATACAGATTGTGGTACATCTACACAAAGGAATATTACTCAGAATTTAAAAAAAAAAAAAACAAAAACAAAAAACAAAAAGACAATGCAATCATGAAATTTGAAGTAAATGGCAGGAACTGGATGTGAGCTATCCCAGAAGCAGAAAGACACACATGGCATATACTCATTAACAGATATATAAGATAAACGTACTAAAATCTGTACACTTAAAGAAACTAATCAAGAGAAAGGATTCTGGCTAAAATGCTCACACCCCTTCCAGAAAGACAAAGAAGATGAACATCAGAAGAAGGAAAAAACAGGGAACAAGTTAGGAGCCTGCCACAGAGGGCCTCTGAAAGGCTGTGCCCTGCACACTATCAAAGCAGATGCTGAGAGTTATGGGCAAATATTGGGCAAAATGCGTGGAATCTAATGAAAGAAGTGGGAAATAGTAAGATCTGGAGAGGGCAAGAGTTCCACAAAGAGATCAATAGAACCAAAAAAGTCTGAGCACAGGGTCTTTTTTGAGACTCATACTCCAACCAAGTACAATGTATGGAGATAACCTAGAACACCTGCACAGATGTAATCGGAAAAGGACTACTTCTAACATGAACTGATTGGCCTGGTCTTTGATCATGTCTCTTAGATTGGCGAGCAGCCTAACCTGTCCACTGAGAATGAAAATGCAGCCACTCCTGATTAGATCTGATAGACACCATCAAAAGGTAGGAGAAGAACTCTCCTTTCAGTGGATGTGGGGAAGGGCATGTGTGGAGAAGTGCGAGATAAGGTGGGGTTGGGAGGAGAGGATCGGGATATTATGGGGGGGATACGAATAATTAATAAAACTAAATTAAAAAATATAATTCTTTTATTAGTTATATTATAGGAGCTGTGCTTTGAGGTTGATATGACAATAAAAGTGACCAGAATGAATGGAATCCCTGTCTCTCCATATCTTTGTTTCTGTCTGTCTCAGCCTGTTTCTGAATCTGTCTCTCTAGTGCTTTTTTGCTCTCTCTCTCTGTCTCCCTCTCTCTGCCTGATGATTGTGATTCAGTATGAAAAGGACTACAACAACATGACTGCTTGCTGACATGGCATCTTAATGGTCTCTGTAAAAATATAAGCAAGGTCTAATTAAACATTTTTTTGTACAAAGATTTGCCTTTCTCAGTGAGCATTTTTGCAGTAAGTAATTCACTGACTCAGGGCATATCTGTGCTTTTAACAAATAAGAATGGAATCTGTAATGATGTGAAACTCTATCCCCATGATCTCCTTCAAATGTGTTATTGCTCTAGCAAGGACTTCCAGAACTATGTTGAAGAGATATGGAGAGAGTGGGCAGCCTTGTCTTGTCCCTGATTTTAGTGGTTAGTGTTAGTGTTAGGGTTAGGTTTAGGATTAGGGTTAGTGGGATTGCTTTAAGTTTCTCTTTGTTCAGTTTGATGTTGGCTATAAGCTTTCTGTATATCGCCTTTAATATGTTTAAATATGTGCCTTGTATCCCTGATCTCTCCAAGACTTTAAAAATGAATGGATGTTGGATTATGACAAATGCTTTTTCAGCATCTAAGTAGATTATCATGTGTTTTTTTTTTTCTTTCAGTTTGTTAATATGGTAGATCACATTGATGGATTTCCATATACTGAACCACCCTGCATACCTCGGATGAAGCCTACTTGGTCATAGTGTATAATATCTTTGATGTGTTCTTGTATTCGGTTTGCAAGTATTTTGTTAAGTATTTTGCATCAATGTTCATAAGGGAGATTGCCTGAAATTCTTTCTTTTTTGAGTCTTTGGGAGGGTTGGGTACCAAGGTGACTGTGGCTTCATAGAATGAGTTTGTTAATGTTCCTTCTGTTTCTATTTTGTGGAATAGTTTGAAGAGAATTGGTGTTAGCTCTTCTTTGAAAGTCTGGTAGAATTCTGCGCTGAAACCATCAGGTCCTGGACTTTTTTTGGATGGGAGACTTTTGATGAGCACTTCTATTTCTTTGGGGGATATAGGACTATTTAGTTGATTTACCTGGTCCTGATTCAGGTTGGTAAGTCAAATCTATCAAGAAAAATTGTCCCTTTCATTTAGATTTTCAAATTTTGTGGCATATAGACTTTGGAAGTAAGTCCTAATGATTGTTTGGATTTTCTCAGTGTCTGTAGTTATGTCCCCCTTTTCATTTCTGATTTTGTTGATTTGGGTGGTATCTCTGTGCCTTTTAGTTAGCTTGACTAAAGGTTTGTCTATCTTGATGATTTTCTCAAAGAACCAGCTCTTGGTTTCATTGATTCTTTGGATTATTTTATTTGTTTCTAATTGATTGATTTCAGCCCTGAGTTTGATCATTTCCAGCCGTCTACTCCTTGGTGTGTCTGCTTCTTCTTTTTCTAGGGTTTTTAAGTGAGCCATTAAGTTGCTTGAATGCACTGTCTCAAATTTCTTCTTGAAGGCACTTAGTGCTTTGAACTTTCCTCTTAGCACTGCTTTCATTGTGTCCCACAAGTTTGTGTATGTTGTGTTTTCATTTTCATTGAGTTCTAGGAAGATTTTAATTTCTTTCTTTATTTTTTCCCTGACCCAGCTGTCTTTAGTAAGAAGTTGTTCAGTTTCCATGTATGTGTAGGCTTTTTGCTATTCCTGTTGTTAGAGGTCCAGCTTTATTCCATGGTGATCACACAGGATACAAGGGATTATTTCAATCTTCTTGTATCTGTTGAGGCTTGCTTTGTGACCACTATGTGGTCTATTTTGGAGAAGGTTCCATGAGGTGCTGAGAAGAAGGTAAATTCTTTTGTGTTTGGGTGTAAAGTTCTGTAAATGTCTGTGAGGTCTATTTGATTCATGACCTCTGTTAGAGATATTGTTTCTTTGTTTAATTTCTGTTTAGTTAACCTGTCCTTTGTTGAGTGGGGTGTTGAAGTCTCCCACTATTAGTGTGTGGGACCTATGTGTGGTTTAAGTTTTATCAATGTTTCTTTCACAAATGTTGGTGCCCTTGTATTTGGTGCATAGATGTTCAGGATTGTTATGTCTTCTTTGTGGAATTTTCCCTTGATGAGTATGAAGTGTCCTTCCCCATTTTTTTTTTTTAATAATTTTGGTTGAAAGTCTATTTTATCAGATATTAGAATGGCTACACCTGCTTGCTTCTTGTATCCATTTGCTTGGAAAGCCACTTTCCATCACTTTACCCTCAGGTAATGTCTATCTTTGTGACCTAGGTGTGTTTCTTGTATACAACAGATTGCTGGATTTTGTTTATGCATCCATTCTGTTATTCTGTGTATTTTTAGTGGAGAAATAAGTCCATTGATATTGAGAGAGATTAATGACCAGTAGCTGTTAAATCCTTTGACTTTGATGTTGGCTGTGGTCTTACAGTTGTGTGCTTGGTTTCTTTTTGTTTACTGTAGTGGGGTTATTTATTTCCTGTGTTTTCTTGGATGTAGCTAGTTTTCTTGCGTTGTATTTTCCCTTCTAGTGTCTTCTGTAGTGTTGGATTTGTGTGTAGGTATTGTTGAAATTTGTTTTTGTCATTGAATATCTTGTTTTCTCCATCTATGAGGACTGAGAGTTTTGCTGGGTATAGTAGCCTGGGCTGACATCTGTGTTCTCTTAGGGTCTGCATGATATCCGTCCAGGCCCTTCTGGCTTTCATAGTCTCTGTTGAAAAGTCAGGTGTGATTCTAATGGGTTTGCCATTATATGTTACTTGGCCTTTTTCCCTTGCAGCTTTTAGTATTTTTTCTTTGTTCTGTATACTTACTGTTTTGATTATTCTGTGGTGGGAGGATTTTCTTTTCTGGTCAAATTTGTTGGGTGTTCTGTAGGCTTCACATATTCTTATTGGCCTCTCCTTTAACTTGGGGAAATTTTTGTCAATGATTTTGTTGAATATATTTTCTGGGCCTTGGAGAAGGGAGTCTTCTTTTTCCTCTATACCTATTATTCTTAGGTTTTGTCTTTTCATAATGTCTTGCATTTCTTGGACAGTCTGTGTCAGGAATTTTTTGGATTTAACATTTTCTTTGACAGATACATCAATTTCTTCCATTGTATCTTCTAGACCTGAGATTCTTTCTTCCATCTCTTGTATTCTGTTGGTTATGCTTACCTCTGTAGTTCCTGTTTTCTTCCCTAGATTCTTCTTCTCCATTATTTCTTCCATTTGTGTTTTCTTTAATTTTCCAGTTCTCTTTCAGGTCTTGAGTTGTTTTGTTTACTTCCTTCACCTGTCTGATTGTACTTTCCTGTTTTTCTTTTAGTTCCTTCAACTCTGTTTCTTTTATTTCATTCAGTGCTTTAAGCATATCCTTTCTAAAGGCCATAAACTGTTTGGCTGCAATTTCCTCTATTTCTTCACAGATGGCAATATTCTGTTTTAGTTTATCTTCCTCTAAGTCTTTATATATCTTATTTGTTTCCTCTGTTATCATCTTCATGAGCATAGTTGTTAGGTCATCTTCTTGGATTTCAGTTATTCTGGGGTGTACAGGGCTACTTGCCCCTGGGTAACTGGGTTCTGGAGATGCCATATTGCTCTGTCTTTTGTTGCTTGAGCTTTTATGCTGGCCTCTACCCATTGTGCTATCTTAGGTGTTTGGGGTTATTCTCTGGTGGTTCCTGGGTATCCTGTGATGGAGACAATCCCCTTGGCAGAAAGCTCCTTTTTTCTGAAGGAAGTCTTCTCAGCTTTTTGGGTATAGTCCCTGGATGGCTGGCGTTTTTTCAGGAGTTGCTGCTGCTCACGTCAGGGATAAAGTTCTGAGTGGTAACTGTGGTTTTTGTTAGTGCAGAGGGTTCTCCTCTCATCCAGGGAAGTTCTGAAGACAGCTGCCCTGTTTCTGGGTTTCTTGCTGTAAATTTAATGATCAGCTGCTGTGACCCAGTTGGACATCTGGTGCACAGCAACTGTTTGATTTTGTGTCTGGAGCTCAGCTGAGTGATGGCAGCTTGGCCCTGCTCCTCTGCAAGACTTTTTCCATGGAAGGATTGGATGATTTAAGTCAGTACAGTTTCCTTCCTTCCTTGTGAATTCTCTGGAGACAGGGACTCCCAGTCTCTTTTTTGCCCTGGGGTGCACCGCTCTGTCTCTGCCAGCTAACTGGAGCACAGATACTAGCTGTGTCTGCCTTTCCCACCTTTGGGAGCCTGGGTGTCTGCTTAAACTGGGAAATTTTCCCTAGACCTTTTCAGGGTGGGGGTGTTGGCTGAGTTCTCTGAGATCAGACCCACTGTTTCCCTCCCTGTGTGTTTGCACTGGACAGTGAAATGCAGTCACTGGTGCTCTGGTGCCCACAGTTCTATCTGTGGCAGTGTATCAGGTGAGGAGTCAGGGTCCTGTGCCAGAGCCTGGGTTCCCAGTTCTGGCTCCGGGCTAGCTCCTGGGGCACCTGTGGAACCCGAGTCTTTTCCAGAGGATGTCTGGGTGACCTAAGGTCAGTCCCAATCTTTTCCTGCACTGTAGGGTTATCTCTAGACTAGATATTACAGTCTCTGATGTTGTGCTGAGCACAGTTCAATCTGGGCCCATGACCAGAGATGCTGGCTTGTGTCTTTGGGCAGGGACTGGGGCTGGGGCTGGTGGCCAAGCATCTGGAGGAACCAGGATCTCTTCCATGCTTTAGCCAGGTGAGTTAAAAGCTGATTGAATCCCCCACCTTGCAGTATCCTCTCACCTGGGAAACAGAATCGCCTGTGTTTTATTGCCATGTGTTCTGATTGCTATGCTGATCCTGCTGTGCTGCTGTTCAGAATGAGAGTCCTCTCTGCACCGCCGTCTTACCCCGCCCCTACTTCAAACTCTTGATTACAGTTTTTCTTATGTATTTATTTATTATGATTTGGTCACTTTTTATATGCTCTGCTGCCACCTCCCTCTTCTCCTTCCAATCCAATCCACCCTCCTTATTCTATCCCTATGACCTTTCTATATTTCCCAGATAGGGGAGGTCCTCCTCACCCTTCTCTTTGACCGTAGCATATCAGGTCTTATTAAGGCTGACTGCATCATCTTCCTCTGCTGCCTGATTCTCAAGGTATTGTTCTCCTTGTGTCATAAATTCCCTCTACTTTTGAAAGAATTTCATTGAGGAATCCCATTTAGAGTAGTGTGTTTTAAGTTCTCTCTCTGCATAATATCAGACTGTGAGTCTCTATAAAATCCCATTTGATGTAGAAAAGAAGATTCTCTGCATACCAGGGATAAAGCCTACTTTGCTATAGTGGATGATATATTTGATGTGTTCTTGGATTCGGTCAAAGAGTTAAATAATTTGGTATGAACCTAACCAAGCAAGTCAAAGACTTGTATAAAAAATATTTCCTGTCTCTGTAGGAAGAATTAGAAGAAGATATCAGAAGATGGAAAGATCTCCCATGGTCATGGCTTGTCAGGATTAATATAATAAAAATGGCCATCTTGCCAAAAGCAATCTAAAAATTCAATGCAATTCCCATCAAGTTATGAACACAAGTCTTTGAAAGAAAAATTCTCAACTTCACGTGAAAAAAGAAGAAAACAAGAATTGCTAAAAACAAATGCTCTTCAATAAAATATCTTCTGGAGGTATCTCCATCCCTAATCTCAAGATGCGTTGTAGATCAAAAGCAATAAAAACTGCATGGCAATGGCATAGAAAAAAATGGTAGATTAATGGAAAAAAATAGAAGACCCAAAAATAAGCCCGCACACTTATAGACACACGAGTTTTGACAAAGGTGCCAAAACCATACAATGGATAAAACATAGCATCTATCAAGTGGTGCTGGTCTAACTGGATGTCTACATGTAAAAAAATACGAGTATATCTATAGTTATCAGCCTGTACAAAACTGAAGTCCAAGTAGATCAAAGACCTCAATATAAAACCAGACACATTAAATCTGTTAGAAGAAAAAGTGGGGAAGAGCCTTGAACTCATTGGCACAGGAGACGGCTTCCTGAACAAAACACCAACAGCATAGGCTCTAAGAGCAACAAACAGTAAATGGGACGTCAAGAAACTTAAAAGCTTCTGAAAAGCATAGGACACTGTTATCCAAACAAAATGAATGTCTACAGATTGGTAAAGATTCTTCACCAAGTCTCTATGTGATGGAGGGCTGATATCCAGTATATATGAAGAACTAAAGAAGTTGAAAAGCAACAAATCAAGTAATCCAATTAAAAATGGGGAACAGGGCCAAAGAGAGAATTCTTGATAGAGGAATATTAAATGGCAGATAAACACTTAACTGCTCAAAGTCATTAGCCATAAGGGAATTGCAAATCAAAACGACCCTGAGATTTCACCTTATATTGATCAGAATGACCAAGATAAAAAACTCAAGTGACAACAGATGCTGGAGAGATTGTGGACAAAGGGGAACCCTACTCCAATGCTGGTGGGAAAGTAAACTTGTACAAACACTCTAGAAATCAATCTGGTGCTGCCTTAGACAACTAAATATAGCACTTCCTGAAGATTCAGCTATCCACCACTAAGCATATATCCAAAATAGGCTCAAATGCACAATAAGGAAATTTCCTCAACCATGTTTTTAGCAGCTTTGGAATATCCAGAACCTGGAAACAACCCAGATGCCCACCAAATGAAGGATGGATAAAGAAATTATGGTATAAAGAAATTATGGTATAAATTATACACACGGAATAATACTCTGCAATAATAAAATGAGGAAATCTTGAACTTTCCAGGTAAATGATGGGAACTGGAAAAGATGATCCTGAGTGAGCTATCCCAGAGGCAGAAAGACACACCCAGTATATACTCACTCATATATACATATAATAAAGAATAAAGCTACTAAAATCTATATACCTAAAGAAACTAAGTAAGAGGTAGAACTCTGGCTAAAATGCTCAATCCCCATCCAAAAGGCAAAGAATATGGACATCAGAAGAAGAAGAAAACAGGGAAAAAGTTAGGAGCCTGCTACAGAGTACCTCTGAATGGCTCTGCCCTGCAGATACTCAAAGCAGGATCTGAGACTTTAAGGCCAACTGTTTGGCAGAATGCATGGAATATAATGAAATAAATGGGAAATAGTAACATGTGGAGGGGACAGTACTAAAGTAACAGAACCAAAATATCTGAACACAGGGGTCTGTCTTTAATACTACAACCAATTACCATCCATAGAAATAACCTTTATCCCCTGACGTATGTAGCCCATGGCAGTTCAGTGTCCAAGGGGCCTCAATAGTAATGGGAACAGGGACTGCCTCTCTATGGCCTCCTCTTTGAAAACCATGCCCTAGTGGGTGACCAGTCTTACAAGGTGACAGTGGAAGACAATGCAGGCACTCCTCATGAGATCTGATAAACTAGAATGAGAAGTGATAAAAGGAAGACCTCAAGTATCAGTGGACTTGAGATGGGTAATGAGTGGACAAGAGAGAGTGAGGGTGGGATTTAGAGGGAAAGAAGAAGTGGTGTATGGGGTGATATAAAATGTATAAAGTGTAATTAATAAAAAATAAAAATTGTAATATTAAAACCAGTTCAGTGTCCAAGTGGGCTACATAGTAATGGGAAGAAGGACTACCTCTGACATAATCTGATTGGCCTGCACTTTGATCACCTCCCCCAGAGGGTGGAACAGCCTTACCAGGCCACAGAATATTACAATGCAGCCACTCCTGATATGATCTGATAGACTAAGATCATAAGGAAGAAGAAGACCTCCCCTATCAGTGGACTAGGGGAGGGGCATGCATGAAGAAGGAAGAGGAAAGGTGGGATCAGTAGGGGAGGAAAGAGGGGATTATACAGGTATACAAAGTGAATAAAGTATAATAAATAAAAATAAAAATAAAAAATAAATTAAAATTGAAATATTAAAAATATAATTATTAAATTATTAAATTATTAATTATTTAAAATATTAAAAACTGTAACTTTTTTGGAATTATAGGAGTTTGTGATTGGAGGTTGATATACCTATAAAAGTGACCAGACAGAAGGGAGTCTTTGTCTCCCAGTCTAGGTCAATTTATATCTTTGTTTCTCTTGGTCTTACTCTCAATATTTCTCAATCTGTCACTTTAGCACATTCTCTCTCTTTCTAGCAGTCTCCCTCTCTTAGCCTGCCGCTTGTGGTTCAGTATGAAAAGCTCTCAATTCTGCTGGAAGGAACACAACAAGATGACTGTTTGATGACGTGACACCATGGATGGTCTCTGTAAATATATAAGCAAGGTCCCAATTAAAGGCTTTTTGTTCAAAGATTTGCCTGGTCAGGGAACATTATCCCCGTAAGTAATTTACTGACTGAGGACATATCTGTGCATTTAAAAAGAATAATACAATCTGTGATAATGTGAAACTCGAAAGTCAATGACACCTGACATCATTTGTGAGAACGTAAAAGAAATATGTGAAATTTTTACCAAACTAAGAGTCTTGGACACAGGAACTGTCACCTCTGGGTTGTGTAATTTCAGCTGCCTAGATTGAAATATGTAGACCTGCTCAGCCTTTCTCTCAAGCACACTGTCTACTTGACCCTATTAATAACTGGCTCCTGAAAATCATACTGGCTTTCACTTATACATGACATCATTCTCCCTCTCATCCAAATAGCACCTGAGAGAATCTTGAGATTTCCATGGAGTTGAGTAAACAATCCTTCCTCAGTGTACAGGATATCTGATCCTGTGCAGAGTTGATTCTTTCTTGTGAAATCCAACAAGCCTTTATCTCTTCCTTTTATCCATATCCTATACCTTTACTCCTGTTTACCTCTGTGACAAGGTCAGTAGGGAAATGATTATTTAATGTTTATTTAATTGAACAGCTTCCTAAATAGGGAAGGTTCAATGTGATGTAGGATTAAGGGAAATGTACTGAATGACAAGGTGGTCTCATATTGTGGTCTTGGATCTGAAATTTCCTTGGTTCTTAGTTTGAAATGAGAAGTTACTGGCATACTGACTAAATGTACCTTCACATTCTTATTGATATAAGAGGCTGGCAGAGTCTAGGGTATCCTTGGGTATTGAGTCTTTAAGAATAGTGAAAATGGAATGTAATCTGACAGTCCTGCAGCTAGTCTAACAGGGTCCACCTGAAAAAGGGAGTGTTACTAGGGGTATAGATATAGGAAGAATGGAGATAAGACAGATTTCTGTTCAAGTCTCAGTTTATGAACCTGCAAACAACACTTATAAAGCAAAGGGTACAATCAAAATATTTTTTAGAGTAGCAACACATCTGTGCCACCTAACAAGGCATCTAGAAATTTACTCAAGGATACACAAGGTTGCAGGGAGCTTGCTATCTACTTCTCAGGCTAAGAACCCACCACATGCAGAGACCCACAAGGACAAATCTGAGACATGGAACTTAGATAAGACCCGCATATGCTATTACCAGAATCCTGTTCTCTCTCTCTCTTTTTTTTTTTTGTTATGGAGAGCCTGTCTTAGAATAGCTAAATGTCCATTTTTCCTTACTAGTCATCAAGGCTGCTATACAATTTTTACGAGCCTCGTTCTTAGGTTGAAAAAACTACAACTTTGCACTTACAAGTCATTGATTTACCTCCACTTCAAATGAGGTTGTTAGAGATCTTTAATTTCTTGCAACTGCACTTGTATGCACTGAAGTTGTTGAAGAAGGAACTGTAACATACAAGGAAGGCAGGCACAGGCCAACAAACCCATACCCCAAATGCCCACAAGCATCAGTACCAACTTAACCACAAAGTCAAAGGATGGAAAGCACCTCCTGAGGCTAGTAAATATATTCAAGGCTGTATTGGCCAATTCTAACCTCGGTTTCTTGGCAAATTCTTTGTCATGGATCTTATTTCTCATTGTTAACATGCCCAATGAGAAGTTTTTTGCTAGACTAAATACCAGCAAGGAGATTCTGAACCTGAGTCAAATTAAATTCTGTTTCATCATACCAAAAATCTGAAACCCTAATAGGAATCATTACAAAAGCAGGTTGCTTGACAACTAATACTGAAAGAGCATTATTATCACTACTAACAAAATTAGTAAGATTGTAATATACATATTCAATTGAATACATATAATTGTTCTTAACATGTTTTACTACAATATTTTCAATTAGCAGTAAGTAAAGAGAATTACCACATGCCAAAACAGAAGTACACTTGATTAATTTAGCAAAGCTACTTGCATTCCCAAAGAGAATGCCTGTACATCCCAACACAGGTCCCAATTTCCATACATAGGTTTGCCAATTTCTATTTGAAGTACTTGAAAGTCTAACACTAACAGCTTTTTCCTAAACAAAGGAATTTTGACTGCCTTTAGCAGAAGTCAAGTTCTTAATACCCTTAACGATAAACTAGTTCAGTCCATGACTGTAAATGCAGTGTCATTGTCCCAGGAGTACATGGTGGGTATTTCTCTGAAGCATCTTCTCTAAGGAACCATCAGTTGAGGACAAGTGTGTTGATTCTCTTACTCACATGGTGGGTAACTCATTGGAGATGTAAGACTGTCATACTTAACTCCTATAGGAAGGGACAATAATATCTCTCCAATGTTCCACTTTGTCTATTTGCAAAGAGAGGATTGAACTTCCACCCCAACTTTAGAGTAGTAGGCATTCTGACTTATCACCTGGACAGAGGAGACTGGTAAGCAGTCCTGATGAATACTCTCTCTGGTAAATCAAAGAGGATGACCTCTTCCTATACCTGAAAATTTAAGAGTCTGTTTTACTTATGTTCCTTCAAAAGCAGGAAAACCCAAAAAACAAATGTTGTTGACCTAAAAAACGACTTCTGGATCATCCCAGGAAATTGGATGTAGAAGAGGTGGATTAGGAATTTATGCCCAATAAACAGTCATTCTTACCAGAGGGGTCTTCATAGACATCATTATCATTGTCAGTATAAACTTCTCATCCACTTGTCACACTAGATGTTCCAGGAACCATCGAGCTGCATCATTTTCCTGTGAAAAAACACAGACAGTTTCTCGTTCCCATATGAATACAGGGTTGGGTTCATGCCACTGATTTGTTAAAGGATCCCTCCATTTTACTTTAGCAATTTTGTTTGTTTTCTCTATGCCAGAATCTATCTGCTGCAGATTTATAATGCTTATCCAAATTTTAAAAATTCATAATGAAAAGACATGATTAAGATGATTCTTAGGTGTCCAGGGAGTTTCTCCCATTTCTTTGTTTTGTTTTTGTTTTTGTTTTGTTTTGTTTTGTTTTGCAAACAAATCTTGTTTAGTGAGCAATGCTTTACCATGCCTTGTCCTTGAATATTGTAAGATATTTTAGTTATATTAGAAACTTTGCTGACAAAATCTTTTAAATGATTTGTGGGTATATCCTGTTCCATTGTCAGTTTCAAACTGCTTAGGAACTCCTAGAACATTAAAAGTCTGTAGACAAGGAGCAATAACATTTATTGCAGCTTTTCCTTGTTGAGGAGTAACAAAAGTAAATCCAGGATAGGTATCTATCCAAACATTTACATATTTTAATTGTTTAAATTCTGGAATATGAGTAATATCCATTTGCTAAATCTGATTTGGAACTAATCCTTTAGGACTGACTCCCAAATGAGGAACAGGCTGAAATTGAGGCCAAGTATTGCAAGCCTTGACTATACTACAAGCCCATTCCTTAGTCAATCCATATTTAAGTCTTAAGGTTTGACTATTAAGAAGATGCATATTATGGGCATCCTGGCTCTTTTTAACTTTGAACAATAAACTTGGTGATTTTATCTGACAATGAATTTCCTTTAGACAGAAAAGACAGAAATCCTGGCAAATTTGAATGAGCCCTCAAATGTCCTATAAAAAAGGGAACTTTTTTTAATCAAATTTTGAACTTGTAAAAATACAATGCCAGCAAGTTAAGATGTCTGAATTTGACCTACAGTCTCTAACCTAGGCAAAGACTGAGCTACATATGCACTATCTGTAAAAATGTTCAAAGACTTCCTATTAAAACATTGAAACATAGCTAATACTGCAGAAAACTCTGCTATTTGCTCAGGTGTGTTAGACACTTGAAACTATATATTTTTTTCTTTTATAAGCATAGGAAGCAACACCAAATAATGAACCATTAGTAAACAATTGAGCTAACTTTTGTTTTAAATGGAAAACTATAGGTTACACCTATAAAAACTGAATTATTATTATTTTTTTTTTGCCTCAACAGGTTGGAATCTGTCAAAATAAGCTTACTTTGTTAAAATGCTATATTTATCAGATTTCTGACAAATCTAAGTGCCAGCATATTTGAGTTACTCTTTCTCTACTTTTATCATCTCCTCTAAACTTCATGCTATAAAACAGGATGTTATAATCTCAATTTTGGTATATTTTTCAAATCTATGTTTTAAAACCAATTTTTAGGAAGATGTACATAGGCAAATTTTATGCTTACCTCTTTTAGATTTAAGCATAAAAAAAACACTAAACTAAAGATTAGGTAAAACTCAATCTTTTACTCACTATACTCATTAGCATAACTTTTAATCTGCTGTTTTTAAACTGAAATCAAAGCAAAACTTTAATTAAACATAATTTATACAGGGGCTAGCCACTCTTATTAATCATATCGTATTGTATTAAAACTTGACAGCAAAAATTTAAAGGACAAAAGTTTTATTTAACATTAAACAGAGAACTACACTTAGCTTGTAACCCTCACCAAAATGGACTATTATTGTCATACCAAATCTGTAGGCCAGAAAGAAACAGTATTAAATCATATATTTAGATATATTTTATATAATGGTTAACAATGATCTGAATGTAACTCTGCATAACCCTGGGCTAACATGGAACTGTAGTCCATTGTTTACCATAAGAGAGCATAAGCAAACATTTTGCATTGAAGAATCTCTAGCATTTTTAAATGAATAACAAAATATTTTATAGGTTTTTCTTTACATGACTATATTGTAATAATTGCAGTTTTGTTTAATTGGTTTAAACAGCATGGCTTGGTTTTACTTTCTAAACTTCTTAAAAATAAATATCAAGTTTTTTAATTTCCCCCAAGGGATTGAGAAACTGTCTTAAATTCTTTCTTATATTACCAAGGGTTAATATTTTAAAATACCTGATATAATTTAAAATATTTTTCAGAATTTAACTCTGATGGTCCAGGACCAAAGTCAGAGGTATTGATTCAAATTGTCTCATGTCTAAAAATATCAAAGTCTATAGATAAACATACACACAGAGAGATACATAAGGAATATAGAAATGTGACATTGTCACCTTGGAGTAACCAGAATACCCAAATACCAGGACTTGACCAGCCCCTACCAGATATAAGTCCCACAGATTCCAGAAGGAGTGGAACCCCTCATGGTTCCCCTCCACACACATAGATTCCAGAAGGAGCAGAGCCTCACGGCCTTTTCCAAAGCTTCCCAAATGGAGAACGGGCTCCAGCAACCCTCTTGTCACACAGAATATGGTCCCAGCTACCCTTTCTTCTGGTTCCAAAAGGAGTGGTACCTTTAAGGTCCTCTTCCCTGGGAATTGGAGTGTCCTCCAGATTCCCTCTACCAAATTGGAAACTCTCCAATTTTCCCAGAGCTTGAAGGCATACCAAAACAGAAATGAAAATAGAAGCAGCCAACAATAAATAAATAAATAAATAAATAAATAAATAAATAAATAAATAAAATACAGAGACAAAGACAAAAATCAACTGTTGTGATCAGTAAGCAGGCACCTCTACGGCCAGCCCCAAGGGTCCTGACAAACGGGTTATATCAGCCAGGCATTTGTGAAGACACCAAGAAGACAACCTCTGATCACCTGGAACTACCTGTTCATGCCCTGGGTCACCCTATAAGAGAACTCTTGGAGCCCCCCTTCTCTCTTCCACCTTATCTCTCTGTGACCTCCTTCTTCCTTCCCCTAATAAACCTCCCACAGGGAACCAATCTCATGGTGTGATTTGTGAACCCACCATGTAATCTTCACAGGCGCATGTTTCCTAACATTGGTGCATTTTGGTCGGGATAGGTCCCCTCCAGTGGGCACACCAAGTGCGGAGTGCTGGCACCCCACCAGGGTTTCTGGAGACCTATTTTTCTCCAATTCTGCCTGAGATCTCCACTTTTCAGCTACCAGATTGCTGAAGGCATCCAACACTGGAAGAATTGGTGAGTTTTTCTTTTGGTCAGCATAAACGTTTCTCTGGGCAAGGGGAAAGGGACTTTGAGAGTCCAGCACCTCCCTACTGCTCTTTGAAATGGAGGAACCCCCAACCACAGTCTTTACTGACTACAGTTGATCCCTATTGCTAGACCCCTATTAGGGCCTCAGTTTCCCCTGGGAGATATTTCTCAGCTACACATGGTTTCTCTGTCTACCTGCTCTTGTGGAAAGCCTGAGCTAGGCTAAACCATGGCCTCTCAGCATCTGTGCCCTGGACCCTGGCCAAAATCTGAGGAGATATTGGATCAGAAGGACCCCTCTTGTTAGATCGCACCTTTTTGGGGAATGCCATTGAAGGCCATGTTTCTTTCGCCTCCAGATGGGGAATTCCAGATGGGGAATGCCCTCAGCTTCTCCACTGAGAAGTCTTCTAGAAAATTTTAGGACTTTGCGTTTACAACCCCAGTTAAAAACTTCCAAACTCAAATGCCTCTGAAATAAAACTTGGCCTACATACTCTTTAGTTAAGGGTCCAAATTGGCCAATTAATGGCATGATAAATCCCACTATTTTATGGGATCTTCTTAACCATTCTCAGCAATCTGATAAATGGAATGAGGTCCCTTACATTCAGGCTTTTTTCCTTCTTCATTCTAAGCCTCCTCTCTGCTCCTCCTGTTCTCCCACTCGACTCCTCCTAACCATAAAATTCAATCTGAGGAGTTCTCTAACTTTGACCCAGGGGATGAATCTCCACTCTGCTGCCATCAACCTCCAGCCTCTACAAAATCTTTGCAACCTCTGGAGTCTGCCCCAGCTTCTCCCCCTCCTGCTCCCCCAAAATCCTCACAACCTTCAGACCCTTCCTCTCCTCTCCTACCCCCTCTCCTTTGACTTCTCCAAAACCCTTGCTCCTTCCTCCATCAACAGACCATCCTACTCCCCTGATACTGGCACCCACTTTCACCCCACCCACAACCAGTTCCCACTCTGTAGTAAAGTCTGATACCTCTACTCAACCTAATCCAGCCTCTATCCTTCCCTTGAGGGAAGTAGCAGGTATAGATGGCTTAATTAGGGTGCATGTTCCCTTCTCATTAACTGAATTATAATACCCAAAAAGGCATTCTAGCTAGGGATTGGTTTACAACCTGCCTTCTGGCCTGTCTCCACAGGGCTGCCCTTAAGCCAGTTAAATGTGAAAAGCTCCAGAAGGTCATTCAGGACAAAAACTGAAAACCCATACCAATTCCTAGAATGCCTTACAAAGGCCCTCTTACCACATACTAATCTAGACCCTGAAAGTATAGAGGACAGACAACACCAGATGACCTATTTCTTCTCCCAAAGTTACCCCAACATCAGGGCTAAGCTTAAATCCTTGGAGAGGGGACCTCTAACTCCACAGGCAGAAGTCTTAGTGCTAGCTTTTAAGGTGTTCTACTGGAAAGATGAAAAAGCCCACAGACAAAAATACCAAATGCTGGCCCAGGCCATCCAACCTGCATCGGTCACTACCCAGGCTCCCTTGGCCTCTAAGGAACGAGGACCAACGGGTCCCTGTTTCAAATGTAATCAAAAAGGTCACTGGGCCAGGGTTTGCCCTAACCCCCCAAAGCCACTGGGACCATGTCCAAAATGCCACCAAGAGGGACATTGGAGTGTTATCTGCCACCGTTTCTCCCAGATATGGGCGCATCACCCCTAGATCACCCTCCGGCCGATATCCTAGGCCTGGCTACGAATGACTGAAGGTGCCCAGGTTCTCTTGAACCAACCACTGTCATCAGAAACAGGGAGCCATGGGTAATTATCATGGTATCAGGGCAAGCCATCTCCTTCCTTGTGGACACGGGGGCCACTTACTCAGTCCTAACAGAGTACTGGGGAGCAACGTCTCCTTGTAGTTCCTCTATTGTCGTGATAGGGAGACAGCCTTGACAGCCCTGCTGGACTCCACCTCTTAATTGTATTTTTAGTGGAGTCCCCTTGACTCATTCCTTTTTAGTACTGCCAGCAGTCAAATGTGTCTGGTACCTCCTGGTTTAGGTGGACACATTCTCGGGATGGGTGGAGGCTTTCCCCACCACTAACAAAAAAGCTCAGACAGTTTCTGATCTCCTTCCCCAAGAGATTATCCCATGTTTTGGAATTCCTACTTCCCTTCATTCAAATAATGGCCCTGAGTTCACTTCTCAGATTTCCCAGACCTTATCTAAAGCCCTTAACATTCCTTAGTATTTTCATATCCCATACCATCCCCAGATGTCAGGAAAGATAGGACAAACTAATTAATCCCTAAAAAACACTCTTGTTAAACTATCACAAGAGGTCCACCTAAATTTGGTTAAACTCCTCCCCCTGGCTCTTTTCAGGCTGCAAGCTCTCCCCAAAACACCTCTATCTATTTCACCTTTTGAGCTCATGGATGGGAGAATGGTCTTAACTCCTGGTCTTTCAGCTAAATCCTTTCCTCTCCCTGACCACCTGCTTCCTTCCCTACTCTGTCATCTCTGTTCCCTTCTATGGATCTTTACTGAACACTATTTACCACAGCCACACACTAACCCTGTCCATCTCCTATTAATATTGGGGACCAGGTCCTTTTCTCCCCTCCAAACCAAAGTTCCCCAACTCTTTCTCCTAAATGGAAGGGTCCTTTCAAGGTGATTCTTGTCACCCACAGCTGCTAAACTTGAAGGCTTCCCTCACTGGATTCATCTCTCCCACCTTAAGCCTTTCACACCCTCTAAAGACAATGCCCCTTCCTACATATCAACTCCAACAGGACCTTGTTCTCTCAAACTGCAAAGGACACCAAGATCAACCACCCTGTCTCCAGTTCCATAAAAATGAGGCCTCACCACAGGAGCGGTATTTGACTCTACTGGATTGGATATGTATTTTTTCCTCCTCTCCCTCTTGCCTATTTCTGTTAAAGGTCTACACTGCTAATCCTGTCTAGCCCTGAGTATGGAAGATCTTTCCATCTTCTTATATCTTCGAAGTTTTCTTCAGAGACTTGAATTTTTTTAAGTACATGTCTTTGACTTGCTTAATTGGGGTTACACCATAGTACTTTATGTCATTTTTGGCTATTGTGATGGATTTTGTTTTCCTAATTTTTTTCTCAGCCCTTTTTTTTTTTTTTGTATACCAGAGGGCTACTGAATTTTTTGAGTTAATTTTGTATATGGCCACTTTGCTGAAGGTGTTTTTCAGCTGTAGGTGTTCCTTGGTAGAATTATTGGGGTCACTCATATGTACTATCATTTCATCTGTAAATAGTGATAATTTGACTTCTTTCTTTCCAAATTGTATCCACTTGATCTCCTTCAACTGCCTTATTGCTATAGCAAGGACTTCCAGAATTATGTTGAAGAGATATAGAGAGAGTGGGTATCCATGCATTCTGCCTGATTTCAATAAGATTTTTTTAAGTTTCTCTCCATTTAGTTTGATGTTGGCTATAGGCTCACTGTATATTGCCTTTTCTATATTTCGATATGTTACTTTTTATCTGTGATCTCTCCACGAATTTAAACATGAATGGATGTTTGATTTTGTCAAATGCTTTTTCTGCATCTAAGGAGATTATCATGTTTTTTTTTTTTTAATTTTTCTTTCAGTTTGTTTATATGGTGAATAACACTGATGGATTTTCGTATAATGAACCACCCCTTCATACCTGCGATGAAGCCTACTTGCTTGAATTGGATGAGCACTTTGATGTGATCTTGTATTCATTTTGCAAGTATTTTGTTGAGTATTTTTGCATCAATGTTCATAAGGGAGATTGGCCTGAAATTCTCTTTCTTTGTTGAGTCTTTGTGTGGTTTATGTACCAAGGTGACTGTGGCTTCATAGAATGAGTTCACTAGTGTTCCTTCTGTTTCTATCTTCTGGAATAGTTTGAGGAGAACAGGAGTTAGTTCTTCTTTGAAGGTCTGGTAGAATTCTGCAAAGAATCCATCTGGTTCTGGGCTTTTTTTTTTTTTTTTTCATGGGAGACTTTCGATAACTGCTTCTATTTCCTTGGGGATATAGTACTATTTTATTAATTTATCTGGTCTTGGTTCAGTTTTCTTATTTGGAATCGATCAAGAAAATTGTCCATTTCAATTAAATTTTCAAATTTTGCAGCCTATAGACTTTTGAAGTAAGTCCTAATGATTGTTTGGATTTCCTCAGTGTCTGTAGTTTTCATTTCAGAGTTTGTTGATTTTGATGATGTCTCACTGCCTTTTAGTTCACTTGGCTAATGGTTTTTCTATCTTGTTGATTTTCTCAAAGAACCAGCTCTTGGTTTCATTGATTCTTTGAATTGTTTTATTTGTTTCTATTTTTTTATTTCAGCCCTGAGTTTGATTATTTCTAGCCATCTACTTCTTTTTTTGTGTGTCTATTTCTTTTTTCTAGTATTTTTAGGTGAGCCATTAAGTTGCTTGAATGTGCTGTCTCGAATTTCTTCTTTAAGGCACCTAGTGCTATGTACTTTCCTCTTAACACTGCTTTCATTCTGTCCCACAAGTTTGAGTATAATGTTCCTTACTTTTCATTGAAATCTAGGAAGACTTTAAATTCTTTATTTCTTTCCTGACCCAGCTGTCATTTAATGGCATATTATTCAGTTTCCATGTGTGTGTAGCCTTTTTGCTTTTTTGTTCTTGTTGAGGTCCAGCTTTATTCTATTTAGATTAGTTAGGATAAAAGGGATTATTTCAGTCTTCTTATATCTATTGAGGATCACATTGTGAACGACTATATGCTCTATTTTGGAGAAGGTTCCTTGAGGTGCAGAGAAGACCGTAAATTATTTTGTATTTGGGTGTAAGATTATGTAACTGTCTGTCAGGTCCATTTAATTTATGACCTCTGTTAGAGACATTGTTTCTTTGTTTAATTTCTCTTTTGTTGACCTGCCTTTGTTGAGAGTGGGGTGTTGAAGTCTCCCACTATTAATGTGTGGATATATATGTGTGGTTTAAGTTTTATCAATGTTTTATTTACAAATGTGGGTGCCCTTGTATTTGGGGCATAGATGTTTAGGATTGTGATGTTTTCCTGGTGGAGTTTTCCCTTGATGAGTATGAAGTGTCCTTCTCTATCTCTTTTGATTAATTTTGGTTGAAAGTCTATGTTATTAGACATTAGAAATTCTATTCCTGTTTTCTTCTTTTGTCCATTTGCTAGGAAAGCCGTCTTCCAACCCTTTATCCTCAGGTAATGTCTATCTCTGTGACTTAGGTTTGTTTCTTGTATGCAAGAGATTGCTGTTAGTCTGTGTCTTTTTATTGGAGAATTGATTCCATTGATGTTGACAGAGATTAATGACCAGTGGACATTAGATCCTTTGTGTTTGATGTTGGCTGTGGCAGCAAGTTTTTGTGCTGGGTTGCTTTTTTGTTTTACTGTTATGAGGTTAATTATTTCACTTATTTTATGGAAAGTAGCTAGTTTTCTTGTGTTGTAGTTTCCCTTCTAGTGTCTTTTGTAACCCTAGATTTGTGTATAGCTATTGTTGATTTTTTTTGTCATTAAATATCTTGTTTTCTCCATCTATGAGGACTGAGGACTGAGAGTTTTGCTGGGTATAGTAGGCTAGGCTGACATCTCTGTTCTCTTAGGGTCTGCATGATATCCATCCAGGCCCTTCTTGCTTTCCTAGTCTCTGTTGAAAAGTCAGGTGTGATTCTAATGCGTTTGCCATTATATGTTACTTGGCCTTTGAGTTTATCTCCCTCTAAGTCTTTACACATTTTATTTGTTTTCTCTGTTACCTCTTCATGAGCATAGATATTAGCTTATCTTCTTGAATTTCAATTATGCTGCATTGTGTGGAGGGCTACCTAACCCTGGATAACTGGGTTCTGAAGATGCCATATTGCTGTGTCTTTTGTTGGTTGTTCTCTTACCATGGCCTCTAGCATTGCACTATCTTAGGTGTTTGGAGTTACTTTCTGGTGGTTCCTGGAATCCTGTGGTGGAGAGAATCCCCTTGGCAGTAAGATGTTTTTTCCTGAAAGAAGCCTCCTCAGCTTTTTGGGTATAGTCATTGTATGGCTGGTGTTTTTCTCAGGAATTTTCCAGAGCTCACCTCAGTCATAGAGACCTGAGTGGTAACTCTGATCCTTGTTAGTCAAGAGTGCTCTCCTCTCACCCAGAGAAGTCTTGGAGTATGCTACCCTGCTTCTGGATTTCTTGCTGTAAATTTAGTAAGCTGCTGCTGAAACTTGTGTATTCTGTGGTTTGGTCAGTTTTGTTAGGGATAAATGGTTGCCCCATGGAGCAGTATCTGGGGGATGATCTTGGAGATCCAGGGCTTTTGTAGGTCTGAGGTTGGGGCTCTGTGCCCCAGTACCCAAGCAGTAATCTTTTGGTGGGTTAGTACTGCCATCTTGTTAACAGCAGGCTGTCTGGTGCACAGAAGGTCACTGGGTTGGGCCAGTCAGTCTGTGGCTCCTTTTCCAGGGATATATGGGTAGACAAATCCATCTCCTTTGTCTCATTTCCTGTGAGGATTTCACCCAACAGTGACTCCAAGCCTCTGGTGTCCTGGGGCACACAGTTCTGTCTGTGGGGAATAGTTGGTACTGAGCAGGTCTCCTTCCCGCCCTCTGGTTTGAGGGTTCTTTTCCAGGGATATAATGGATAACCTAATGGGTCCCCGTTTCCGTTTTTTTCCTGTGGGGTTTACTCCTGACAAGGACTCCCAGACTCTGTTGGACTGGGACACACACCTCTGTCTGTGCCTGAGAGCTGGGTGCCCAACAAATCTCTCTGCTTGTGGCTTGAGTCCAGTTCAGTGATGGCGGCTCATACCAGCCAGTTTGTGAGATCTTTTCCAGGTAAAGACTGGGTGACCCTTGGCCAGTCCCGCTCCTTCCTTCCCTGTGGGTTTTTCTAGCAACTGGGACTCCCAGTCGCTGGTGTTTTTGTAACCACTGTTCAGCCTGGGAAGGTGATCAGGACCCATGGGCATGTGGTTCTGGTCTGGTGACCTAGTGCCTGGGTGACCTGGGATCTCTTCCCAATTTTGGCTGGGTGACCTGAGAGTGGACCCAACTGATTCCCATGCCATGTTTTCTCTCACCAAGGAAACATGATAGCTGTTGTTTTAGGTCCCAGAATTCAGTCTCTTGGTCACTGTACTGAAACTGTTGTTCTACCCCTCAGACACAGTATTCTCCTGGTGCCACCATCTTGTTCCTCCCACCTTTATAATTTATAAAATTCCCCTGATGGTGGAGGTACTCTTTCACATTCTATCTGACCCTAGCTTATCAGGTCTCATCAAGGCTGGCTGTATCATCTTTTTCTGTGGCCTGATTCTTAGGGCATTGTTCTCCTTGTGTCCTCAATTCCCTCTACTTATGACACTCTTCCTGCCTCCACTCATGAAGTTTTCCCAAAGCTCTGAGGGGAGGGACAATTTCATAAAGAAATCCAATTTAGAACTAGTGTTTAAAGGTCTCTCTGTGTATAATATCGGATTCTGGGTCTCTATAAGCAATAACTTTTGATACAGAAAGAAGCATCTCTTTGCACTCAAAAACATGGCACTTATGTCTCAATTGAAGGCAGAGAACAATGTATATTAATAACAACAGCCTGGGTTGCTTGAAAACTTCTGTGGGATGCCCTTGCATAATTCACTACCACCCAATCCTTTTAGTAGAAGACTGGTATGGTCACATAGATCTCCTATTGGAACATAATCCCCCACTATTAGGAGACATCTTAATAAGTGAAGACATATCATATTTGTCTTTCTGCATTTTACTTACTTCACCCAGGATGACTTTTCCTGGTTTCATCCATTTGCCTGAAAATATCATGATGTCATTTTCTAAGCTGAATAATACTCCATTATAGAAATATTTCACATTTTCCCCAAAGGAGATTGTCAGGCATATTCTTTAGTCCTTGGAAGTTGCTGGAACTTTGATCATTTTATTGAATGACAAACTATCAGGATAACTATGTTCTTTTGGTCTAGAAGTCCCTCCACCTTCTTCTACTTCCTGGTGATTTGAATTGCAATGTCCCCTTGAAGCCCATCTATTTACATGTTTAGTCACCAGTGAGGAAATGCCTGGGAAGGGTGAGGAGGTATGGCCTTGTTAGATAATATAATTCATATTGGAGTTATAGTATAGGAGGGTGTGCTTTGAGGTTGATATGCCAATGAAAGGGACCAGACACAATGGAGTCTGGGTCTCTCATTCTCTTACTTTCTTACTTGCTTTTTGTCAGTCTCGATATTTCTATTTCTGAATCGGTCACTCTAGCACTTTCTCTCTCTGTCTCTTTCAGTCTCTCTCTCTCTTTCAGCCTAATGCTTCTGGTACATCACAATAGAATATTACTCAGCCATAAAAACAAGGAAATCATAAAATTTGCAGGTAAATGTTTGGAATGGGAAGTGAGCTATCATTAGAAGCAGAAAGACAGACACAGTATAGACTCACTCATGTTGACATATAATACAGAATACACCTACTAAAATCTATACACCTAAATAAAATAATCAATAGGGAGGATCCTGACTAAAATGCTCAATCCCCATCCCTAAAGGCAAAGAGGATGATATCAGAAATAGGAGAAACTATGGAACAAATTAGGAGCCTGCCACAGAGTGCCTCTGAAGGGCTCTGCCCTGCAGACTCTCAAAGCAGATGCTGAGACTTATGGGCAACTGTTGGGCAGAGTGCACGGAATCTAATGAATGATGTGGGAAATAGTAAGATGTGAAGAGGACAGGAGCTCCACAAGGAAAGCAATGGAAACAAAATCTAGAGCACAGGGTCTTTCCTGAGACTCATACTCCAACCAAGTAACATGCATGGAACAGCCTTACCAGGCCACAGAGGAAGAAAGTGCAGCCACTCCTGATGAGATCTGATAGACTTTTATGAGAAGGAAGAAGAGGAAGTCCTCCCCTATCCTATCAGTGTTATTAAGTAGGGGCAAGAGTGTAAGAGCAGAAGAGATGTTGGGATTGGGGGGGAGGAGTTTATGGTATACAAAGTGAATAAAGTGTAATTAATAATTAACATGAAAAATATTTTAAAAAATTTCCTTTAGGTGCTATAATATAGGAGGGTGTGCTTTGAGTTTGATCTTCCAATAAAAGTGACTAGAGAAAATGGAGTCTCTGTCTCTCCATCTCTGTCATTTTCTATCTTTGTTTCTGTCAGTCTCTGTGTTAATATTTCTGAATCTGTTTCTCTGTCTCTTTCTCTCTCTTGCTCTCTGTCACTGTCTGTCTTCCTACTGTTTGTGGTTAAGTTTGAAAAGCTCTCACTTCTCCTGTATGACTAAAACTGCTTGCTGCTGACATGATATCCTAGGTGGTATCTGTAAAACTATAAGCAAGATCCCAAATAAACATTTTTTTGTTCAAAGATTTGCCTATGTAAGGGAGGATTTTACCAGTAAAGTAATTCACTGACTGAGGACATATCTGTGCATTTAACAAATAATAATGGAATCTGCGATAATGTAAAACTCACATGTCAGGGACTGCTGACTTTCATTAAGACCACTTGAAGAAATATGTGACACTTTTCCTGAAGTAAGAGTCTTGGAAACAGGAACAGTCATCTCTGGGTTGTGTGATTCCAGTTGCCCAGATTGAAGCTTAAAAGGCTGCTCAGCATTTCTCTCAAGCAGGATGTCTACTTGGCCCTTTAAATAATTGGATTCTGATACTCTTACTGGCTTTTACCTGTTTCATGACATCATTCTCCCTCTCAGCCAATCATCACCTCAGAGAATTTTGAGGTTTCCATGGTGATGAGTAAAAAAATTATTCTCAGTGTCCAAGATCTCTGATCCTGTGCATGTGAATTTTTATTTGAAACCCAACAAGCCTTTATTTCATCCCTTTATCCAGATCCCACACCTTTACTCCTGTTTAGCTCTGTGACAATACTAGGTAGGAAATGAAACTTTAATGTTTATTTAATTGGACAGTTTCCTAAGTAGGGAAGCTAAATAGTGATGTGGGATTTAGGGTAATATACCAAATTATTGTGGTCTTCAATCTCAATTTTACTAGGTTGTGACTTTGATCTGAGCAGTTACTGCATACTGAATAAATGTACCTTCACTTTTTTATTGATATAATAGGATGGCAAGGATGGCATTCTCTAGGTTTTCCTGTGGTGTTGAATCTTTAAGAGTAAGGAAAAGGAAAGGGAACCTGAAAGTCCTACCCTCTAGTCTACCAGGGTGCACTAAAAAGAGGGAGTGTAAATGCTGGGAGAGACATGGGGAAGAATGGATAGAAGACAGTTTTCTGTTCAAGTCTCAGTTTACTGAACATGCAAACAACATTTATAAAGCAAAGGTTACAAGTAATTTTTTTTTTCAAATAAGCAACATAACTGTTCCCCCTGGCAAGGCATCTAGGAATTCACTCAAGGTTACACAAAGTTTGCTGTCTGGTTTCAAAGATTGCAAGGAGCTTGCTACTTCTCAGGCTCAGAATACCTTGCTTGCAGAGACCTGCATGGACCAGTCTATGATACATGGAACTTTAATAAGACCCCCATCTGCCATGGCCATGAGACAGAATTCCAATTACCAGACTCCTTCAGTTCCCCTTTCTTGGTTTTATGGAGATCCTGTCTTAGATTGGCAAAATGTGCACTTTTCCTTATTTGTCATCTAGGTCTCAAATGCAATTTTAATGAGACTCTTTCTTAGGTTGAAAAAAAACACACAATTTTACTCTTACCCATCATTTACTTACCTCCTCCATATCAAATGGGGTTGTTAGAGATCTTTAATTTAAATTTACACAACTGCACTTGCATGCATTGAAGTTGTTGAACAAGGAATTGTAACACACAAGGAAGGCAAGCACTGGCCAACCAATCCATACCTGCCAGACCTGCAAGTTTCAGTCCGAAATTAAGCACAGAGTCAAAGGTTGGAAATTGTCTCCTGAGGCTAGTAAACATATCCCAGGCTGTATTGGCCAATTCTAACCTAGGTTTCTTGGCAGATTCTATATCATGTATCTTATTTCTCATCATTAACATGTCCAATGAGAATTTTTTTTTTCAATGCAGTTTATTCAGGAACATTGAACAATCCTCGGACCCCGGGGAAAGCCAGCCCACAGCTTAAATAGCCTCTGGGTAGCCAACCCAGGCGTGCCACGGGGGCAATGCAGATAGGTCCACATACATGGAAGCAAGCCAGATCCTCGGCCTTAGCCAAATGTGGAGTTGTTCGTGACAGAGAGCACTCACCATCGGGAAGGTGGAAGGCAGAAACCAGCTCCATCTTTAAGGCATAGCATTCCGCAGCTCTCTACAGTTCCCCCTTTTTGTTTTAGACGCATCAGGCAAGAGTAGAGAATTTTTTACTAGACCAAAAACCAGCATGGTGATTCTGAACCTGAGTCCAATTAAATTCTGTTTCATCATACCGAGTCAGAAACCCTAACAGGAATCATAACAAAAGCAGGTTGCTTAACAACTAATACTGAAGGAGCATTATTATCAGCACTAACACGTTTAGCAAAATTGTAATCTACACATTCAATTGAATAGGTATCTTTGTTCTTATAATGTCTCACCATGATGTTTCCAATTAGTAGTAAATAAAGAGGATTAACATGTGCCAAAACAGAGGTATACTTGATTAATTTTGCAAAGCTACTTGCATTCCCAGAGAGAATGCTTATATTATATCCCAAGGCAACCACCAATTTCCATACATAGGTTAACCAGTTCTTATTTGAAGTTCACCAAAGTCCAGCACTAATAGCTCTTTCTAAAACAAAGGAATTTTGACTGCCTATAAGAGGAACCAAGTTTTTAATACCTTTAACAATAGACCAGTCCAGTCCATGACTATAAATGCAGTGTCATTTTCCCAGGAGTAGATGGTGGAAATTTTTCCAAAGCATCTTGTCCAATGAACCATCAGTTAAGAAAAAGTGTGTTGATCCCCTTTCTCACAGGGTGCTTAACTCATTGGAGATGTAAGACTGTCATAATAAACTCCTGTAGGAAGGGACAATAATATCCCTCTAATGTTCTACATTGTCTGGTTGCAAAGGGAGGCTTGAGCTGATACTCCAACTTTAGAGTAGTAGGCATTTTGACCTATGAAATAGATAAGGGAGACTGGTAAGCTGTCCTGATGAATACTCTCTCTGGCAAAGCAAAGAGGATGACCTCTTTCTATTCCTGAAATATGTCTGTTTTACTTGTGTTCATTCAAAAGCAGGAAAACTCAACAACCAAATGTTGTTGACATAAACAAGGACTTCTGGATCATTGTAGGAAACTGGATATAGTAGAGGTGGATTTAGGAACATATACCCAATAAACAGTCATACTGACTGAAGGAGTCTTCATTGACATCATTATCATTGTCAGGCGAAAACTCCTCATCCACTTGTCACACCAGATGTTCCAGTAGCCATCATTTTCCTGCAGAAAAACAGAGTCAGATCCTTGATCCCATATGAGTACAGTGTCAGGTCCATGCGATTGACTTGTTAAAGGATCCCTTATTTTTACTTTAGCAAAAGTTTTCTTGGTTTCTGTATTCCAAAATCTACCTGCTGCAGATTAACCATGCTCATCCAAATTTAAAAAAATTCTGAATGAAAATTACATGATTAAGATGATTCTTAGGTGTCCAGGGAAGTATCCCCAAATCTTTCTTTGTTTGTTTGTTTTTTGTTTGTTTGTTTACAAATGAATCTTAATTGTATAATGGGCATGCTCTACCATGCCTTTACCTTGAGGATTGTAAGGTACTTTACTTATATGTGAAACTTGAAACTATTGACAAAATCTTTTAAAAGTTTTGCTAGTATGTCCTGTTCCATCGTCAGTTTTTAATTGCTTAGGAACTCCCAGAACACTAACACCCTGTAGACAAGGACCAATAGCATACTTTGCAGCATTTCCTGGTTGAGGAAAAGCATAAATAAATCCAGAGTAGGTATGTATGCAAAGATATCCATATTATAATTGTTTAAATATAGTAATATGAGGAATATCCATTTGCCAAATTTGATTTTGAGCCAATCCTGCAGGACTGACTCCCAAATGAGGAACAGGCAGAAACTGAGGACAAGTACCACAAGCCTTGACTATACTACAGGTCTGTTCCTTAGTAAATCCATTTAAATCTCAAGGTTTGACTATTAAAATGATGCATTTTATGGGCATCCTGGAATCTTTTTAAATGTGAACAATAAACTTAAAGGACTTTATCTGCCAATGCATTTCCTTTACACAGCGGTCCTGGCAAATTAGAATGAGCTCTAATATGACCTATAAAAAAAAAAAAAAGGAAAGTTGTTCTTTTTTTGTATCAAATTTTGAATTTGTAAAAATAAAATTCCAGCAAGAGAAGATGTCTGAATTTGACCTGCCATCCCTAACCCAGGCAAAGACTGAGCACTATCTGTATGCACTCTCTGTAAAAATGTTCAAAGACTACTTATTAAAACTTTGAAACACAGCCAATACTGCAGATAACTCTGTTCTTTGTTCAGATATGTTAGACACTTGAAAAGATAATGTTTTTCTTTTATAAGCTTAGGCTTATAAAAGATAATGAACCTTCAGCAAATACTGTTAAAGTATCAACAATTGGGCTGGCTTCTATTTTAAATGGAAAAACTGTAAGTTGCACCTATAAAAACTGAATTATTTCTACTTTTTTTGTGCCTCAACAGGTTGGACTCAGTTGTAATAAGCTTACATTTGTTAAAATGCCATATTTATTAGATCTCTGACAAGTCTGTGGTCCAGCATTTTTGTTACTCTTTGTCTACCTTTATAATCTGCTCTAAACCTCATCCTATAAAACACTATGTTATAATCTCAATTTTGGCATATGTTTCAAATGTATGTTTTACAACAAAATTTTAGGTAGATCTATATAGGCAAACTTTATGGTTACCAATTTAGATTTAACCTTAAACAAAACAACCTAAACAAAGAGACTAGGTAAAACTCAATTTTGTACTCAACTATAATAATTAGCATAACTTTAAACCTGCTCTTTTGAAACTGAAATCAAAGCAAAACTTTTAATTAAACCTAATTTAATGGGACTAGCAACTATTATTAATCCTATCATATTGTATTAAAATCACAGCAAAAAAATTAAAGGACAAAAGTTTTATTTAACTTTAAACAGAGAACTAAACTTAGCCTGTAGCCCTCAGCAAAAGTAGACTATTTTGGCTGAAACAAATCTATAGACCAGTGAGGAATCCTCCTAGTTCTGGTGATTACATTTAAAACTGGGTCTTCAGAACAGTGAAATGGATCTGTTTTATACGTCTAGGACAAAAGAGCAGCTGTGTTTCCTGCTAAGGTGCTTCATACTAACACTTAAATGTAGTGTTAGTGCTAGGACTGCTTTTCAGATGTGCCACGTGAACTCTTGCTGTCCAAGGTAGGTGGGTAATCATTAGTTCATGGCTAGCCTTCTCTGATACATAATGAGAACTCTCAAAAGCATGCCTTACACAGTCAAACTCTGACCTACTTTTGTGTAATCTTTTCTTGATGTTAAAGTCATTGTAAAAGCTGTCAAAATATTATTTTTGTTATTATGTGGTAATTGCATATAATATACCTAACACTCCTATTCCATTGCTCCCAGGTTCAAATTCCTACACATGTGTCACATTCAACTTTTTTTCTTTAAAATACATCAGTTCAAATGTGTTGTTTATATACTCATGGGAACATGATCACAGATTCATTGCCAAGTCCCTTAAATAAAACTAAGTTCATCATTACCACCACCTTGATACCACCCCCATGAAGAAGCCATCAGTCCTGAAGAGGTCTATACTTCATCTCCTTGATCACAGTTTTCCTTATGTATTTATTTATTAGGATTTTTTTTTTACATTGTATCCCCTCTGCTGCTCCCTGCCTTTTCTCATTCCAGTCCTAACCTTCCTCCTTCTTCTATCATTATGGCCTTCCTCTAGTTCCCTGAGAGGGGAGGGCCTATTACACCTTCTATCTGACACTAGCTTATCAGGTCTCACCAAGGATGTCTGCATTATCATCTTCTGTGTCCTGATTCTCAGGGTATTGTTCTCCTTGTGTCTTCAATTCCTTCTATCTATGACAGCCTTCATGCCTCCTCTCCTGCAGATTTCCCTGAGTCTGAGGGGAGGGAGAATTTCTTGTGAAATCCAATTTTGTGCTGGGTATTTTAAGGTCTCTCTCTGCACAATATCCGACTATGGATCTCTGTATGCATTCCCATTTGATGCAGAACGAAGCATCTCTATGGATGCAAGAACTTGGCACTAATCTATTAGTTGAGGGCAGAGAGCAATATATTTTAATAACAACAGCATATGTTGCTTTAAAATGTTGGAAGGATGCCCTGGCACCAACATATTTAACTGCCACCCAATCACACTAGTGGAAGACAGGTTTTGTGAAAATAGATGGACTATTGGAACTTTGTCTGCCACTGTTCGGTACCTCATAATAAGTGAATACATACCATATTTGTTTTTCTGCATTTTAGTTACTTCACTTAGGTGATTTTTCCTGGTTACATCTATTTGCCTGAAAATGTCATTTTTTTTTTAGATGAATAATACTCTGTTATGGAAATGTTCCATATTTTCTGCATAGAGTTTTTCAGTCCTGTTATTTAGTCCATGGAATTTGCTAGGACTTTAGTCATTTTATTGAATAACAAACTATCAGGATAAATATGTTGTTTTAGCTTAGAAGTCCCTCCATTTTTCTTCCACTTCCTGGTAATTTGAATTGCAATGTCCATGTGAAGCTCTTCTGTTTACATGTTGAGGAAATGTCTGGAAAGTGTTAGGAATATGGCCTTCTGAAATAATATAATTATTTTTGTTTCCCTAATTTCTTTCTCAGCCCTTTTATCTTTTGTATACAGGAGGGCTACTGATTTTTTTTTTTTTTTAGTTAATTTTGTATCTAGCCACTTTGCTGAAGGTGTTTATCAGCTGAAGGAATTCCCTGGTAGAATTTTGGGGTCACTCAGGTATAGCATAATATCATCAGCAAATAGTGGTACTTTGACTTGTTCATTTCTGATTCATATCCCCTCAATCTCCTTCAATTTTCTTATTGCTCTGGCAAGGACTTCCAGAACTATGTTGAAGAGATTTGGAGAGAGTGCCTTGCCCTGTTCCTGATTTCAGTGGGATTGCTTTACATTTCTCTCTATTTAGTTTGATGTTGGCTATAGGCTTGGTGAATATTGCATTAATTATATTTAGTTATTTGCATTGTATCCTGATCTCTAAAATACTTTAAACATGATTGGATATTGGATTTCATTAAATTCTTCAGCATCAAAGGAAATTTTCATGTGGTTTTATTTATTTTTTTTATTTTTTGTAATATGGCAGATCACATTGAAGTCTTTCCATATATTGTACCACCTGGGATGAAGCCTACTTAGTCATATTGGATGGTACCTTTAATGTGTTCTTGTATTTGGTCAAAAACCTAAAGTACCTTGGGATGACCCTAGACAAGCAAGTCAAAGTCTTGTGTGAAAAACAAAATTCAAGTCTCTGAAGAAAGAATTAAAGAAGATACCAGAAGATGGTAAGATCTCCCATGCTCTTGGCTTTGCAGGCTTAACATTGTAAAAATGGTGAACTTACCAAAAGCAATCTACAGACTCAATGCAAATCCCATTAAATTACCAACACAATTCTTTAAGGAACTTGAAAGAAAAATTCTCAACTTCATATGGAAAAACAAGAAAGCAAGAATTGTTGAAAAAATTTTCTATAATAAAGACTTTAGGAAGTTATCGCCATCCATGATCTCAAGGTGTATTATAGAATAACAGTAATGAAAACTGCATTGTACTAGCAAAGAAACAGAAAGGTGGGTCAATGCACCAAAAGAGAAGAAACTGAAATAAACCCATATACTTACGTATACCTGAGTTTTGACAAAGATGCCAAAACCATTCAATGGGAAAAAGATAGTATCTTCAACAAATGGTGCTGGTCTAGATGGATGTCTACATGTAGAAAAAAGCAAATAAATCCATACTTATCACCCTGCAGAAAACTAAAGTCCAAGTGGACCAAAGAACTCAACATAAAACTAAACACATTAAATCTTTAGAAGAAAACATGGGGAAAAGCCTTGAACTTAGTGGCACAGGAGACAACTTCCTGAACAGAACACCAACAACACAGGCTCTAAGAGCAATAATCTGTTAAATGCGACATCATGAAACTGAAAAGCTTCTGTAAAGCAAAGAACACTGTGAACAAAACAACACAATTTCCTAGAGATTGTGAAAAATCTTCACCAAGCTTCTTTGTAACAGAAGAATAATACCCAGTACAAATAAAGAACTAAAGAAGATGAAAAGAAACAAATCAAGTAATCCAAATTAAAAAAATGGGGAACAGAGCAAAACAGAGAATTCTGAATACAATTCTGGAATGGCAGAGACACACTTAAAGAAATGCTCAATGTCATTAACCATCAGGGAAATGCAAATCAAAATGATCCTGAGATTTCACCTTACACTCATCAGAATGCACAAGATCAAATCTCAAGTGACAGCAGAGGCCTGAAAGGTGTAGAGAAAGGAGAACCCTCTTGCACTGCTGGTGGGAATGTAAACTTGTACTAATGCTGGTGGGAATGTAAACTTATACAACCACTCTGGGAATCAGTCTGGTGCTTTCTCAGACAACTAGAAATAGTGCTTCTTCAAGATTCAGCTATACCCCAGCTAATCATATATCCAAAATAGGCTCAAGTACACAATAAAGACATTTGCTCAACTATGTTTGTAGCAGCTTTATTTTTAATAGCCACAGCTTGGAAATAATCCAGATGACCCACAACTGAAGAATAGATACAGAAATTGTGGTGCATCTACACAATGGAATACTACTCAGCAATAAAAAAATAAAATAAAATAAACACAAGGAAATCATGAAATTTGCAGGTAAATGGTGGAAACTGTAAGTGAGTTATCCCACAAGCAGGAAGACACACACTGTATACTATCACTCATATAGACATATAATATAGGAAAAACCTACTAAAATCTGTATACCTAAAGAAACTAATCAAGAAGGAAGACTTTGGCTTAATCTCCATCCAGAAAGAAAAAGAGGAAGGACAACAGAAGATGGAGAAAACATAGAACAAATTGGGAGCCTGCCACAGATTGCCTCTGAAAGGCTTTGCCCTGCAGACTTTCAAAGCACATGCTGAGACTTTTGGCCAACTGTTGGGCAGAGTGCAAGGAATCTAATGAAAGAAGAGGGAAATAGTAAGATTTGGAAAGGACAGGAGCTCCACAAGGAGAGCAATATATTCAAAAATATCTGAGCACAGGAGTCTTTCCTGATACTCATACTCTAAACAAGTACCATGCATGGAAATAACCTAGAACCCCTGCACTGATTTAGCCCATGGCAGTTCAGTGTCCAAGGGGTTCCATAGAAATGGGTACAGGGACCACATCTGACATGAACTGATTGGCCTTCTCTTTGATCATCTCACCCTGATGAGGCTATAGTGCAGCCACTTCTGATGAGATCTGATAGAGTAGGATCACAAAGAAGAAAATTTCCCCTATCAGTGGATTTGGGTAGGGGCATATGTGAAGAAGGGGGAAGAAAAGTGGGTTGGGGAGGGATATATGAGAGAATTCAAAGTGAATAAAATGTAATTAATAAAAATTAAAATAAAATTACTGAAAAGATATAATTCTTTTTTATTTTCTTTTAATTTTATTTTTTCTTATCAGTTACAATTTATTAACTCTGTATCCCAGCCTTGTCCCTATCCCTCATTCCCTTCCAGCCCCTCCCTCCCTCCCTCATCTCCACCGTGCCCCTTTCCAAGTCCACTGATAGGGGGGTACCTCCTCCCCATTCATCTGATCCTATTTTATCAGGTATCTTCAGGACTGGCTGCAAAGCCCTCCTCTGTGGCCTAACAGGACTGCTCCTCCCTTGGTGGGTGGGGAGGCCAAAGAGCCAGTCATTGAGTTCCTGTTAGAAATAGTCCTTGTTCCCCTCACTTTGGGAAACCAATTGGTTACTGAGCTACCACAGGCTACATCTGAGCAGAGGTTCTAGATTATATCCATACGTGGTCCTTGGTTGAATGTCAGTCTCAGAAAAGACCTTGTGCCCAGATATATTTGGTCCTTGTGGAGCTCCTATCCTTTCTGTATCAGACTAATCCCAATCTTTCTTATGATTTCCTGTACTCTGCCAAAGGTTTGGTCATGAGTCTTTGCTTTGAAAACACTGCTAGTTAGAGTCTTTCAGATGCACTCAGTAGACTCCTGTCATATGTTCAATGCACATCCCATCTGTCTTTCTAAATGAGGATTGATCATCTTACCCCATGTTTGCTCTCTTGATTATCTTTTTTAGGTGTATAGATTTCATTATGTTTATCATATCTTATAGGTCTATATAAGTGAGTATATACCGTGTTTGTCTTTCTCCTTCTGGGATATTTCACTCAGAATGATCTTTTCTAGATCCCACCATTTGCCTGCAAATTCCATGATTTCCTCCTTTTTGATTGCTGAGTAATATTCCATTGTGTAGAAATACCACAATCTCTGTACCTATTCTTCCGTTGATTGACATCTGGGTTGTTTCCAGGTTCTGGCTATTACAAATAAAGCTGCTATAAACATGGTTGAGAAAGTATCCCTTTTGTGTACTTGAGCAAACTTTGGGTATATACCTAGCAGTGGTATAGCTGGGTCTTGAGGAAGCACTATTCCTAATTGTCTTAGAAAGCGCCAGATAGCTTTTCAGAGTGGTTGTACCAGTTTACATTCCCACCAGCAGTGGAGGAGGGTTCCCCTTTCTCCACAACCTCTCCAGCATGTGTTGTCACTTGAGTTTTTCATCTTGCCCATTCTGATGGGTGTAAGGTGATATAATTCTTTTTGGAAAAGGAATCATAGGAAAGTGCACTTTCATTTGACTTGCCAATGAAAGTGACTAGACAGATTGGAGTCTCTGTCTCTCAGTATCTGACATTTTTTATCTTTGATTTTGTTGGTCTCTGTCTGTATATTTTTTTTAAATCTGTCTCTCTAGAACTTTCTCTATCTGTATCTGTCAGTCCCCATTTCTGTTCCTGCTGCTTGTGGTTAAGTTTGAAAAGTCATCGGTTCTGCTGAAGGACTACAACAAGACAAGAAAACTGTTTGCTGACTTGATAACCAGGATGGTTTTTGTAAAAATATGAGCAAGGTCCAAATTAAATGCTTTTTGTTCAAAGACTTTCCTTGGTCAGATAGCATTTTCACAGTAAGTAATTGATTGACTGTGGACATATCTGTTCATTTAACAAATAATAATGGAATCTGTGATAATGTGAAACTCACATGTCAAGGACATGTGTATTTATTAATGATCATTTGAAAGAAATATGTGACACTTTTATTGAAATAAGAGTCTTGGCAACAGGAACTGTCATGTCTGGGTTGTGTGCTTTCAGCTGCCCATATTAAGGCATGTATTGCTGACCACCCTTTCTCTCAAGCACATTGTCCACTTGGCCCATTTAATAGCTGGCTCCTAAAACTCGTACTGGCTCCCACCTGTACCATGACTTCATTCTTCAGCTCAACCAATAAGCACTTGAAAGATTCTTGAGGTTTCCATGGAGATGAGTAAATAAACTTTCCTCACTTTCCTCTACTTCTGATACTATGCACTCGGGACTATTTCTTAGAAACCCAACAAGCCTTTATCTCATCCCTTTATCCAGACCCCACACCTTTATTCCTGTTTATCACTGTGACAAGGTGATGTAAAAAAATGAAAGTTTAATGTTTATTTATTAGGACAGCTTCCTAAGTAGGGAAGCTTCAAAGGGATGTGGGATTAAGGGGAATGTACCCTATGACAAGTTGATCTCCTACTGTTTTCTTGGATATGAAATATCCTAGGTTTTTACTTTGAACTGAGCAGTTCCTGGTGTACTCACTATATGAACCTTCACATACTTTTTTCCTGTTTTTTTTTATTAATTACACTTTATTCAATATGTTTCTCCCTGTGGTTCCTTCCTGCCTCCTTTCCCAATCTCTTCCTTTCTCCATCCTCAGCATGCATGCAACTCCCCAAGTACACTGATAGGGAGAGGTCTTCTTTTCCTTCCTTCTGATCGTAGGCAATTAGGTCTCATCAGGAATGGCTGCATTGACCTCTTCTGTGGCCTGGTAATGTTGCTTCCCCCTCAGGGGGAGGTAATTAAAGAGCAGGCCAATCAGTTCATGTCAGAGACAGTCCCTGTTCCTATTACAATGGAACCCACTAGGATAGTGAACTGCCTTGGATTACCTCTGTACAAGGGTCTTAGGTTATCTCCATTCATGTCCTTGTTTGGGGTATCAGTCTCAGAAAAGTCCCCTGTGCTCAGATTTTTTGGTTTTGTTGTTTTTCTTGTGGAGTTCCTGACCTCTCCAGATCTTACTGTTTCCACTTCTTTCCTATGATTCCCTACACTCTGCCCAAAGTTGGCCATAAGTCTCAGCATCTACATTAATAGTCTGCAGGGCAGTCTTTCAGAGGTCCTCTGTGTCAGGATCCTGACTTGTTCCCTCTTTTCTACTTCTTCTGATATCCATCCTCTTTGCCTTTCTGGATAGGAATTGAGCATTTTAACAAGAGTCCTCCCTCTTGATTAGTTTCATTATGTGTACAGATTTTAGTAGGTTTATCCTATATTATATGTCTATGTGAGTGAGTATATACCATGTGTGTCTTTCTGCTTCTGGGATAGCTACTCAGGATGATCTTTTCCAAATCCCACCATTTATCTGGAAATTTCATGATTTCCTTTTTTTTTTTTTTTATTGCTGAGTAATATTCCATTGTGTATATGTATAAAATTTGTTTCCATTCCTCCACTGAGGAGCATCTGGGCTGTTTTCAGCTTCTGGCTATTACAAGTAAGGCTTCTACAAACTTGGTTGAACAAATGTCCTTGTTGTGTACTTGAGACTTTTTTGGGTATATGCCTAGGAGTGGTATAGTTGGATCTTGAGGAAGTGCTATTGCTAGTTTTCTGAGAAAACACCAGATTGCTTTGCAGAGTGGTTGTACAAGTTTATATTTCCATCATCAGTGGAGGAGTGTTCCCCGTTCTCCACAACCTTTCCATAATGTGTTGTCACTTGAGTATTTGATCTTAGCCATTCTGATGGGTATAAGGTGAAATCATAGGATCATTTTGATTTACATTTCCCTTATGACTAAGGACATTGGGCATTTCTTTAAGTGTTTCTGTGCCATTCAATATTCCTCTATTGAGAATTCTCTGTTTAGCTTTGTGATCCATTTTTTTTTTAATTTGGATTACTTGTTTTGTTGATTGTTTAATTTCTTGCATTATTTATATATCCTGGCTTGTCCTGGCTCACCTGGCTAGATCAGCAGTTGTGTCCTTCTGAGTAGTCAGTGAGGAACCCTCCTGTTCTTGAAGTTTACAGCTAAAACTTTGTCTTCAGGACAGAGAAATTATTCCCTGTTATATGTCTAGTACAGAAAAGCACATTTTTCCTCCAGACAAGCCCTCTAAACGTATTGTGAATTCCAGGAATGCTTGTTTAGAGGTGCCACATTAGGTCACGGTGTCTGCGGTAGCTGGGTAGCCACTTGTTCATGGCCAGGATTCTCTGTTCCATAATGAGTTTCTGAAAAACATGCTTTACAATGTCAGAAATCTGTCCTCCTTTAGAAGAATCATTTCTCTATGTTAAATTCATTGTAAAAGTTGTAAACGTATCATTTTTATTGATTATGTAATTTCATATAATATACTTTACACTGCTTTTCTTTTGCTCCCAGGTTCAAATTCCTTCCAATATGGCACACTAAAATCTTTGTATCTTTAAAATACATCAGTTGAAGAATGTGTTGTTCATATTATTATTGAAACACGATCAGAAACTCAGTGCCAAGTCACTTAAAGCAAACTGAGTTCATCCTTGCAGCACCCTGTCACCAAACACAAAAGAAAGCATCAGTCCTGAAGAGCTCTATACTTCATCACCTTGATCACACTTTTATTTATTTATTATTATTTGTTCACTGTTTCCCCTTTGATACTCCCTCCCTCTTCTCCTTCTAGTCCCACCCGCCCTCCTTCTTCTACCTGTATGCCCTTTCTCTATTTCCTGCATAGGATAGGTCCTCCTTGCCTGTCTATCTGACCTGAGCTTATCCTGTTTCATCAAGTCTGGCTGCATCATCTTCCTAAGTGACCTGATTCTCAGAGCTTTGTTTCCTTGTGACCTCAAATTCCTCTACTTATGACACTCTTCCTGCCTCCTCTCCTGTAGGCTTCCCAGAGGACTGAGGTGTGAGAGAATTTCATTGGGAAATCCCATTTAAAACTGGGTGTTTTAACCTTTCTCTTTGCATAATATCAGACTGTGGGTCTCTTTATGTTATACCATTTGATGCAGAAGAAACCATCTCTGTGGATCCAAAAAGATGGTACTAATCTATCACTTGAGAGCAGGGAGAAACATATTTTAATAACAATAGCAGGAGTTGCTTTAAAATAACTCAAATAACTGCCATCCAATCCCACTATTTTGAAGACTGGTTTGGGTACAATAGATAGCCTTTTGGAACTTTATCCCCCTCTGTCAGGAAACCTCCTAATAAGTGAATACATACCATATTTGTCTTTGTGAATTTCAGTTACTTCACCCAGTATGATTTTTTTCTGGTTCCATCATCCATTTGCCTGAAAATGATATGATGTCATTTTTTCTTTTAGCAGAATAATACTTCATTATGGATTAATCCATATTTTCCCCAAAAGAGATTATCAGTCCTGTTCTTTAGATCTTAGAAGTAGCTGGGACTTTAATCATTGTAATGAATGACAAGCTATGAGGATAACTGTGTTCTTTTAGCCTAGGAGTTCCTCCATCTTCTTTCACTTCCGTGATTTGAATTCCAATGTCCCCTTGAAGCTCATCTATTTACGTGTTTTGTCCCCAGTGAGGAAATGTCAGGAAAGGCCTAGGAGGTATGGTCTTGTTAGATAATATAATTGGAATTATATTACAGGAGAGTGTGCTGTGAGGTTGATATTCTAATGAAAGTGACCAGACTGAATGGAGTCAGTGTCTCTCGGTCTATGTCACATTTAATCATTGTTCTCTTGGCCTTGGTCTATTTCTGATTCTGTCTCTCTAGCACTTTCTCTCTCTGTCTCTGTCTATATTCTCTCTGCCTGCTTCTTGTTGTTCAGTATGAAAAGCTCTCACTTCTGCTGAAGGAGTACAGCAAGCAGAATGCTTTCTGACCTGATATCATGGATGGTCTCTGTAAAAAATACAAGATAGGTCCCAATTAAACACTATTTGTTCAAATAATTGCCTTGGTCAGGGAGCATTTTACCATTTAATAATGCACTGACTGTGGACATATCTGGGCATTTAACAAATAATAATGGAATTTCTGATAATGTGAAACTCATATTCAAGAACAAGTGACTTTATTAAAGACCACTTGAAAGAAAGATGTGACACTTTTCCTGAACTAAGAGTCTTGAACACAGGAACTGTCATCTCTGGGTTGTGTGCTTTCAGATGTCCAGATTGAGGCATGTAGGGATTTCCATCCTTTTTCTCAAGTACACTGTCCACTTGGCCCTTTTAATAACTGCCTTCCTGAAAATGTTACTTGCTTTCACCTCTTTTTTTAAAATTTTTTAAACATTTTTTTCTATTAATTACGCTTTATTCATTTTGTATTCCACCATAAGCCCCTCCCTCCTCCCCTCCCAATTCCACCTTCCCTACCTTGCTTTCACCTCTTGGGTGATATCTTTCTCCAACTCAGCCAATCAGCACCTGAGAGAATCTTGAGGTTGCCAAGGATATTAGGAAACAAACTTTCCTCAGTCCACATGTGATCCTGTGCACATGTGAGTTTTTCTTGTGAAACCTAACAAGCCTTTATCTCATCCATTTATCCAGACCCCACACATATACTCCTTTTTTCTCTCTGTGATAGTGTCAGGTAGGAAAAAAAAATCTTTAATGTTCATTTAATTGGACAGCTTCCTAAGTACAATAGCTTCAAAGTGGTGTGTGTTTAAGAAGAATGTAAGGAAAGATAAGGTAATCTCCTGCTGTGGTCTTGGATTTGAAATTTCTTAGGTTGTGACTTTGAAATGAGTAGTTACTCAGGTACTCACTGAATGTACCTTTACATTCTTATTGATATAATAGCTTGGCATGGTCTAGGGTTTCCTGGGGTATTGAGTCTTTAAGAGCAGGGAAAAGAGAAAGAAAGCAAACAATTTCTGGGACTGGTTAGGCTGAAACAGACAAAGGTCAGTGAGTTTAAAAGGAGAACTGAGAGGCATTAAACTTTTTGACAGCTGGTGATGTTCTACACTAGTGTTGCCAATCCTCTATAAGCAGGTTTTCCTTGGATGACATGCCTGAATTGGTACCTATATCCTACACAGAGGTCAGTGAACAAGCCTCCTGGTCCTGGGGTTTAAAGTCAAAACTGGGTCTATTGGAACTTAAACCTCACTCCCTGCTATTAGGAGACCTCCTAATAAGTGAATACATACCATATGTGTCTTTCTTCATCTTTGTTACCTCACCCAGGATGATTTTTCCTGGTTCCATCAATTTGCCTGAAAAAAAAAAGCATGATAACATTTTCTCAACTGAATAATACTCCATTTATGAAAATATTCCACGTTTTCCTCAAAGGAGATTCAGTCTTGTTCATAGTCCTTAAAAGTTGCTGGGATTTTAATCATTGTATTGAATGACAAACTATCAGGATAACAATGTTATTTTAGCCTAGAATGCCCTTCATCTTCTTCCACTTCCTGGTGAATTTAATTGAACTATACCTTGAAACTCCTCTATTTACAAGTGGAGTCTGTAGTAAAGAAATGCCTGTAAAATGTTAGGATGCATAGCCTTGTTAGATAATATAATTCATATCGGAGTTATATTATAGTAGGTTGTTCTTTGAGGTCAATATGCCAATGCAAGTGACTAGGGAGGATGGAGTCTATATCTCTAGATCTCTGTCAATTTCTGTCTTTGTTTGCATTGGTCTTTATCTCTCAATTTCTGAATATTTATCTAGCTTTTTGTATCTTTCTCTCAGCGTCCTTGTCTCTTCCTGCCACTTGTGGTTCAGTATGAAAAGCTCTCAGTGCTGCCGAAGGACTACAACAATATGACTGCTTGCTGACTTGACATCCTGAATGGTCTCTATAAAAATATAAGCAAGGTCCCAATTAAATGCTTTTGTTCAAAGAGTTGCTTGGTCAGGAAGCATTTTCACACTAAGTAATTCACTGACTGGGGACATATCTATGCATTTAACAAACAATAATGGAATCTGTGATAATATGAAACTCACATGTCAAGGACACATGACTTTATTAATGACTACTTAAAAGAATTTTGGGAAAATATTCCAAAATTAAGAGTCTTGGAGACAGGAACTGCCATCTATGTGTTGTGTGCTTTCAGCTGCCCAGATTGAGGCATGCAGGGCTGCATAGTCTTTCTCTTAAGCAAGTTGTCCACTCGTCATTTTACTAAGTGGCTCTGAAACTCTCAATCTCTTTCATCTGTTTCATGACATCATTTTGCCTCTTAGCTAATCAGTGCCTGAGAGAATCTTAAGGTTTCCATGGAGATGAGTAAACAAACTTTCCTCAGTGTCCAGTAACTCTTATAGTATGTACATGTGACATTTTCTTGTGAAATTGTGAAACCCAACAAGCCTTTATTTCATCCCTTTATCCAGATCCTACACATTTACTTCTATTTACCTCTGTGACAATGTCAGGTAGGAAATGAAAATTTAATGTTTATTTAATTGGACAGCTTCCTAATTAGGCAAGCTTCAAAGTGATGTGGGATTAAGGGTAAGGTACCCAATGAAAAAGTGGTCTCCTACTGTGGTCTTGGATCTGAAATATCCTTGGTTGTGACTTTGAAATGAGAAGTTACTCACATACTTACTAAATGGACCTTCATATCCTTATTGATATAATAGGCTAGCAAGGTCTAGCATTCCCTGGGCTATTGAGATTTTTAAGAGCAGGAAAAGAAAAGCAAACCAGAAAATTCCAGGAATGTTTTAGCTAAAACAGAGAAAGATCTTTGAACATAAAAGGAGAACTAATAGGCAATAAACTCTTTGGCAGCTGGTGATGCTCCACACTATTGCTGCCAACCCTCCATGAGCACCATTGCCTTGCCTGACCTGGCTGAATTATCAGCTCTGTCCTACTCAGTAGTTAGTGAGCAATACTCACTATAGGTTTAAATCCACAGGATTAAGTTGAAACTGTGCTTTCAGGACAGAGAAATGTGTCCTGTGTTATATGCCTAAGACAAAAGAGCAGCTGTGTTACCTGCTCTGATCCTCCAGACAAACCCTCTAAACATAGTGATAGAGCCAGGACTGGTTGATCCAAGATGCCCCCTGAGCTCCTGGTGTCTGAGGTAGCTGGGTAACACTAGTTTATGGCTAGGATTTCTGCTACAAAAATGAGTTCCTGTAAAGCATGCCTTAAAAAGTCAAACTGCACTCCTTGAGAGAAATCCTTTCTCCATTTCATGTCATTATAAAAGTGTTTAACCTACTATTTTTTTGTAATTTATTTTTTTAATTTTATTTTTTTCCTTACCAGTTACATTTTATTAACTCTGTATCCCAGCTGTATTCTGCTCCCTCATTCCCTCCCAATTCCACCCTCCCTCCCTCATCTCAACCCTGCCCCTTTCCAAGTCCACTGATAGGGGGTGACCTCCTCCCCATTCATCTGATCCTGTTTTATCAGGTATCTTCAGGACTGGATGCAAAGTCCTCCTCTGTGGCCTACCAGGACTGTTCCTCCCTTGGGGTTTGGGAGGTCAATGAGACAGCCATTGGTTCCTTAGCTACCATGGGCTACATCTGAGCAGAGGTTCTAGGACACAAATAAAGTTCTCAGAGAACTGACCATGAAAATTGAGGCAAACAAAGAATAAATGAAGAAAGCTCTCTCAAAAAAATGTTCACACAAATGAAGGCAAATAAAGAAGACATAAACAAAGCTCTCATAGAAATACAGGCAATTATAACCAAAGAAATAAAGGCACAATTAGTGATATATAGAGAGGAAACAGAAAAAAGAAAAAAAAATAGAAGTTGTCATTGAAAAGCAGGACCCTACATTCAAACAGATGAAGTAAATGGTGCAAGACATAAAAACAGAATTAGAATCAATAAAGAAAACACAAATAGAGAAAAAACTGGAGCTGGAGAACATAGAGAAAAGATCAGGAAGTACAAAGGTAAGCATCACCAACAGAATACAAGAGATGAAACAGATAATCTCAGGAGCCAAAGATACACTTTCAGAAATTGACATGTCTCTCAAAGAAAAAATAAAATCAGAAAAGTTCCAAACACAAAACATCCAAGAAATCAAAGACACCATGAAAAGACAAAATCTAAGAATAATAGGAGTAGAAGAAAAAGAAGACATCAGGCTCAAAGGTCTGGAAAATATTTTCAAGAAAATTACAAAGGAAAATTTTCCTAACTTAAAGAAGGAGATGTCAATAAACATATAAGAGGCCTACAGAACACCAAGTAGACTAGACCAGAAAAGAAATTCTTCACGTCACATCATAGTCAAAACACTGAACCTACAGAAAAAAGAAAAAATTCTATAAGCAGCAAGGGAAAAAGGTCAAGTAACATATGAAGGTAGACCTATCAGAATCACACCAGATTTCTCAACAGAAACTATGAAAGTCAGAAGGGCCTGGACAGAAATGATACAGTCTTTAAGGAACCACAGATTCCAACCCAGACTACTATACCCAGTAAAACTTTCAATCAACATAGATGGAGAATTCAAAATATGCCATGACAAAATCAAATTTAAACAATATCTACATAGTAACCCAGCTCTTCAAAAGTGACTAGAAGGGAAACTCCAAACCAAAGATAACAACTAAGGAAACAGAGGGAATAGATAACTACATAACAAAATGAAACAAAAGAATACAAGAAATAAAACTCAGTGACACCACCAACCCCACATCAAAAGTAAGTAACAATTGTTGGTCACTAAAATCTATCAACATCAACAGACTCACCTCCCCATAAAAAAGACACAGACTAAGAGAATGGTTGGGGAAACAGGATCCAACATTCTGTTGCATCCAAGAAACACACCTATGCAACAAAGATAAACACTACCTCAGAGTAAAGGGCTGGAAAAGATGTTTTTCAAGCAAATGGTTCCAGAAAACAAACTGGAGTAGCCATCCTATTATCTAATAAAATTGACTTTAAACCCAAGTTAATCAAAAAAGATAAGGAGGGCCACTGTATTCTCATCAAAGGAAAAATCCACCAAGAGGACCTAATAATTTTGAATATCTATGCCCCAAATACAAGAGCACCTACATTCATAAATGAAACAATATTAAAGCTTAAATCACACATTGATCCTAATACCTTAATAGTGGGAGACTTCAACACTCCACTCTCACCAAGGGACAGATCAACTAGACAAAAAACAAATAGGGAAATAAAAACACTTACAGAGTCCCTAAATCAAATGGACCTAATAGACATCTACAGATCTTTTCATCCAAACTCAAAAGAGTATACCTTCTTTTCAGCCTTGAACCTTCTCCAAAATAGACCATATAGTTGGTCATAAAGCAAGCCTCAACAGATAGAAAATGATTTAAATAACCCCTTGTATTCTATCTGACCACCATGGACTAAAGATGGACTCCAACAAAAAATGGAAATAACAAAAAGCCAACATGCACATGGAGCCTGAACAACTTGCTACTCAATGACAGCTGGGTTAAGGAAGAAATAAACAAAGAAATTAAAGACTTCCCAGAATTCAATGAAAATGAAGGCACAACATACCCAAATTTATGGGACATATTAAAAGCAGTGCTCAGAGGACTAAGTGCCTTCAAGAAGAAATTTGTAACATCACATACAAGCACCTTAATGGCCCAACTGAAAACCTTAGAAAACAAAGAAGCAGATATACCCAAGAGGAGAAGATGGCTGGAAATAATCAAACTCAGGGCTGAAATCAATCAATTAGAAACAAATAAAACTATTCAAAGAATCAATGAATAAAAAAGCTGGTTCTTTGAGAAAAACAACAAGATAGACAAACCCTTAGCCAAACTAAGTAAATAGCAGAGAGAATCTATCCAAATCAGTGAAATCAGAAATGAAAAAGGTGACATAACTACAGACACTGAGGAAATTCAAATAATTATTAGGTCATATTACAAAAGCCTATATGCCAAAAAGTTTGAAAACCTAAATGAAATGGACAATTTTCTTGATAGATTCCATCTTCCAACCTACTATTTTTATTGCTTACGTAGAAATTCCACATTATATACTACATTTCCATTGTTCCCACGTTCAAATTTCTACCCATGTGTCACAGTAATTTTTACCCTTGAAATACATCAGTTCAAGTATGTATTTTTCATCTACTCATTGAAACATGATCAGAATCTCAGTGCAAACTCTCTTAAAGAAAACTGTTCATCCTTGCCAAACCCTGTGAACACCCCCAAGAAGAAGCTTTTAGTCCTGAAGAACTCTATACTTCATTCACTTGATCAGTTTTCTTATGTAAGATTTCTTATTAAGATTTGTTAACATTGCATCCCCTCTGCTGACTCAACCTCCTTCTCCTTCCAGTCTGACCTATCCTCCTCCTTCTATCCCTATGTCTTCTCTATAGTTCACTGATAGGGGAACTATAGAGAGTTCCTTCTCTCTCCCTCTTCTATCTGAACCTATCTTATCAGGTCTCATCAAGGCTGGGTGCATCATCTTTCTCTGCAGCCTGATTGTCAGGGCATTGTTCTCCTGTGTGCTCAATTACCACTATTCATGAAACTCTTCTTACATCCTCTCCTTTAGCAACCCCCCCCCGAGCTCTGAGGGGAGGGAGATTTCCATGGGTAAATACATTGAGTGCTGTGTGTTTTAAGGTCTCTCTCTGCTAATATCAGACTGTGGTTCTCTATATGTAATCCCATTTGATGTAGACTAGGCATCTTTGTGGATACAAGAACATGGCACTGAATAATCAGTTGAGAGCAGGTAGCAACATATTTTAATAACAACAGCCTGGGTTGCTTGATAATTTCTATAGGATGCCCTGGCCCAACAACTCATTTAACTGACACCCCTAGTGGAAGACTAATTTGTTTACAATAGATGGTCTATTGGAAGTTTATCCACACTGTTAAGAGACCTCCTAATAAGTGAATACATACCATATTTGTTTTTGAATTTTAGTAACTTCATCCAGGATGTTTTTTCCTATTTCCAAACATTTGTCTGAAAATATGATGTCATTTTATCAGATGAATGATACTCCTTTTATGGAAATATTCCACATTTTATCCAAAGGAGATTGTCAGTCCTGTTATTTAGTCCTTGGAAGTTGTTGGGAACTTAATCATTGTATTGAATGACAAACTATGTTCTTTTAGCCGAGAAGTCCCTCCATCTTCTTCCACTTCTTGGTAATTTGAATTGCAAATCCCATTGAAACCCCTATATTTACATGTTTAGTCTCCAGTGAAGAAATGTCTTGGAAGGGTTAGGTCATAGCCTTTTTAGATTATATAATTTCTTTTGTTTCCCTAATTATTTTTTCAGCCCTTTTGTGTTTTTTATACAGGAGAGAAATTGATTTTTCTGAGTTAATTTTGTTTCCAGTCACTTTGCTGAAAGTGTTTATCAGCTGTAGGAGTTCCCTGGTAGAGTTTTTTTGGTCACTTGGGTATACTATCATATCATATGCAAATAGTGATATTTTTACTTCTTCATTTCACATTTCTATTCCCTTCATCTTCTTCAATTGTTTTATTGCTCTAACAAGGACTTCTAGAACTGTGTTGAAGAGATATGGAGAGAGTGAACAGCCTTGCCTTTCCCTGATTTCAATGAGATTTCTTTAAATTTCTAATTGTTCACCTTGTGTCCCCTGTGTAGCCCATCTCCCTCTTCTCATTCCAGTCCACCAACCCTCCTTATTCTACCCCTATGTCATTTCTCTATTTCATTGATAGGGTGTGTTGCGACCCGTGTAATCGTCTCGCCAGCAAGAATGCACATGGACAACAGGATATTCTGCAGCAAGCTTTTATTACAATGAAAAGAGGGCGACCCCAACCGCCAGAATGGTGCTGCTTAAATACACCCTATGGTGGCGTGTACTCCGCTGGTTGGCTGCTTGCCCATTGCCCCTTATGACGCCTCGGACTGGGCAGTGACGCTCCCGGGCTGGACAGTGGCTTGGCGTGCTTTTGCAACTTGCACACACGCTCTATTATTGTTCATTAGGGCTGGGGCCGGATGTCGGCGCCATCTCATAATGGCGATTGCATTCTCTCGGCTCTCCACAGGGGAGGTCCTCCTCCCTCTTTTATCTAGCTTAACAGGTCCAATAAGGCTGGTTGCATCTTCTTTTTCTGCAGCTTGATTCTCCTTGTATCCTCTATTTCCTCTATGTATGACACTCTTCCTACCTCTTCTCCTGCAGGCTTCCCTGGGCTCTGAGGAAAGGGATAATTTCACAGGGAAACCCCAATTAGAGTTTTATGTTTTAAGGTCTCTCTGTGCATAATATCAGACTTTGGGTCTGTGTATGAAATTCCATTTGATGCAGAAGGAAGCAACTTTGTGAATCCAAAAAAAAAAAAAAAAAAAAATCATGCCATTGATCTATATTTGAGTGTAGAGAGCAACATATTTTAATAATTACCTGGGTTGTTTTAAAATTTCTGCATGATGGCCTGGCCCAACAAGTCAATTAATTGCTACCCAATCACATTAGTGGTCACATTGTGACCACTGGTTTGGTCACAATAGTTGGGCATTTGGAACTTTAGCCCCCAATATTAGGCAACCTCCCAATATGGAAATACATACCATATTTGTCTTTCTGCATTTTAGTTACTTCACCCATGATGATTTTTCCTGGTTCCATCCATTTGGCTGAAAATATGTTGTTGTCATTTTCTTAGCTGAATAATACTCCTTTATGGAAGTATACACATTTTCCCCAAAGGAGAATGTCAGTCCTGTTCTTTAGATGTTGGAAGTTGCTGGGATTTTAATCATTGTATTTCATGACAAACTATCAGGATAACTATGTATTTTTAGCCTAGAAATCTCTCCATTTTTTTCCACTTCCTGGTGATTTAAATTGCAATGTCCCCTTGAAGTCCATCTATTTACATGTTTCCCAGTGAGGAAATGTCTGGGAAGTGTTAGGAGGTACTTCCTTGTTAGATAATGTAATTCCTGTGAAAGTTATGATATAAGAGTGTGTGATTTGAGGTTTATTTGCCAATGAAAGTGACAGACAGAATGGAGTTTCTGTCTCTCAATCTCTCTCACTGTATATATTTGTTTATGTCTGTCTTGGTTGCTCTATCTGAATCTGTCTATAAAACTCTCTCTCTTTCTCTGTCAACTTCTCTCTGCCTGCTGCTTATGGTAGAGTATGGAAAGCTCTCCATTCTCCTGAATTACTACAACAAGATGACGCTTTGCAGACATGTACCTAGATGGTCTGTGTAAAAATATAACCAAGGTCCTAATTAAACAATTTGTGTTCAAAGATTTGACTTTGTCAAGGAGTGTTTTTCCACTAAGTAATTCACTGACTCAGGTGATAACTTTGCTTTTGCAAATAATAACGGAAACTCTCATAATGTTAAACTCACATGTCAAGGACAAAGGACTTTACTAATGATCACTTGAAAGAAATATGTGACACTTTTTCAGAACTAAGATTCTTGGACACAGGTACTGTCATCTCTGGGTTATGTGCTTTCAGCTGCCCAGATTGAGGCACATAGGTCTGCTCAGGCTTTTTCTTAAGCAGGCTGTCACCCTGGTCCTTTCATAACTGACTCCTGAAACACTTACTGATTTTAACCTCTTTTATGACATAGTTCTCCCTCTCCTCCAATCAGAACCTAAGTGAATCTTGAGGTTTCCATGGAGATGAGTAAACACACTTTCCTCAGTGTCCAGTATGTTTGATCCTGTGCATATATGACTTATTCTTGTGAAAACAAATAAGCCTTTATCTCATCCCTTTATTCAGATCCCACACCTTTACTCCTGTTTACCTCTGTGACAATGTCAGGTAGAATATAAAATTTTAATATTTTTTTTGATTTGACAGCTTCCTAAGTATGAAATCTTCAGAGTGATGTGAGATAAAGGAGAATGTATCAAATGGCAAGATGGTCTCAATCTGTGGTCTTGGATGTGAAATTTTCTAGGTTATGACTTTAAACTGAGCAATTACTCCTAAACTTACTAAATGTATCTTAATATTTTTATTGATATAATAGGCTGGCAGGACCTAGGTTTCCCTGCTTTATTGAGACTTTAAGAGCAGTGAAAACAGTTGGAAACCACATAATTTCTGGGAGTGGGTGGACTGAAATAGAGAAAGATGGATGAGTGTAAAAGGAGAACTGAGGGGCAACTATTTGACATCTGGGGCTGTTCCACACTTTGGTTGGCAACCCTCTATAACTGACTTGTCAAGCTCACCTTCTGCTGTCTCCTTTCCAGTGGTCAGTGCATAATCCTCCTGGTCCTAGGGATTACAGTTAAAAGTGATCTTTCTGGAAAGAATAATGCATCCATGTTATATGCCTAGTACACAAGAGCAACAGTGTTTCCTGCTGTGGTTCTCCAGATGAACCCTCTAAACATAGTGCTAGTGTCAGGAATGCTTGTTCAGTGGTGCCACCTGAGCTCATGGGATCTGACATGACTGGATAAAATCTAGTTCATGACTAGGATTCCCGGATATATAATGAGTTCCTGGAAACCATGCCTTTCAATGTCAAAATGTGCCCTCCATTTTCGGGATCTTTTTTCCATGTTAAGAGTCATTGTAAAAGTTGTCAACATATTATTTTCATTGCTTATGTGGAATTTCATATATTGTACATTACACTCCTTTTTTCATTGATCCCAGATTCATATTCCTATCCATGTGTCACACTAAAAGACTTTGTTCTTTAAAATACATCAGTTGAAGTATGTGTTGTTCATATCTTCATTGGAACAAGATCAGAGTCTCAGTGCAAAGTCCTCAAAAGAAAACTGAGTTAATCCTTGTGGCACCCTGGCATCAACCCCAAAAAGAAGCCGTCAGTCCTGAAGAGCTCTATACATCATCACCTTCATCAGAGATTTTTTTTTTTTATTTATTTATTACTATTTGTTCATTTTGTGTACCCTCTGCTATGTACTCTGTTCTCAGTCCTACAAACTCTCCTTCTTGTACTCTTATTCCCATTCTTATTTCCCTGATAGGGGAGGTTGTCCTTGTCCTTCTATCTGACCCTAGCTTATGAGGTCTCATCAAGGCTCTCTGCATCATCTTCCTCCATGGCCTGAACTTCAAGGCATTGTTTTCCTTCTGTCCTCAATTCCCTATACTTAGGACACTCTTCCTACCTCCTCTCAGGCAGGCTTAGCAGAGGATTGAGGGAAGGAAGAATTTCAAAGGGAAATCCCATTTAGAGCTGGGTGTTTTAAGGTCACTCTCTGAATAATATCGGACTGTGCCTCTATGTATCCATTCCCATTTGATGCAGAAGGAAGGATCTCTGTGGATCCAAGAGGATGTAACTGATCGATCAGTTGAGTGCATAGAGCAATATATTTTATAACAGCAGTATGAATTCCTTTAAATTTTCCATAGGATGTGCTGCCCAACAACTCAAATAACTGCCATCCAATTCCCCTAGTGGAAGACTAGTTTGTTCACAATTAAATGCCCTATTGGAACTTTATCCACCACTATTTGGAGATCTCCTAATAAGAGAATACATACCATATTTGTTTTTCTGGATTTTAGTTACTTCACCAAGGTTGATTTTCCTTGTTCCATCCATTTGCCTGAAAATATCATGATGTTGTTTTCTTATCTGAATAATACTCTGTTATGGAAATATTGGACGTTTTCCCCAATGGAGATTCTCAGTCCTATTCTTTAGAACTTAGGAGTTGATGGGACTTTAATCATTGTATTGAATGAAAAACTATCAGGATAACGTTGTTCTTTTAGCCTAGAAGTTCCTCCACCTATTTCTAATTTCTGGTGATTTAAATTGCAATATCCACTTGAAGCTCATCTATTTATGTTTAGTCCCCAGTGAGGAAATGCCTGGTAACGCCTAGGAGGTATGGCCTTGTTAGATAATATAATTCTAATTATATTACAAGAGGGTGTACTGTGATGTTGATATACCAATGAAAATGACCAGACAGAATGTATTCTTTCTCTCTAGATCTTTGTCACATTCTATCTTTGTTTCTGTTGGTCTCAGTCTCTCTATTTCTGAATCTGTCTCTCTCTTGCTCTTTCTCTCTCTGTCTCAGTCTGTTTCCCTCTCTCTGCCTGCTGCTTGTGGTTCAGTATGAAAAGCCCTCAGTTTTGCTGAAGGAGTACAACCAGATGACTGCTTGATGATGTGACATCATTGATGGTCTCCATAAAAATATAAGCAAGGTACCAAATAAATGCTCTTAGTTCAAAGAGATGCCTTTGTCAGGGAGCATTTTCACACTAAGTAATTCACTGACTGAGGTATTATCTGTGCATTTAACAAATAAAAATGGAATCTGCTTAATGTAAAACTCACATGTCAAGGATAATAGACTTTATTAATGACCACCAGAAAGAAATATGTGATACTTTTCCTGAACTAAGAGTCTTAGACACAGGAACTGACATCTCTTGTGTTGTGTGCTTTCAGCTGCCCAGAATGAGGCATGTAGGGCTGACCACAGTTTCTCTTATGCATGCTGTCTACTTGGTCCTTTTAATACATGGCTCCTGAAACTCTTATTGGCTTTCACCTCTCTCATGATATCATTCTCCCTCTCAGGAATTCAGCACCTGAGAGAATATTGAGGTTTCCTAGGAGAGTAAACAAACTTTCTTCAGTGTTCATTATCTCTGATCCTGTGCATATGTGACTTTTTCTTGTGAAACCTAACAAGCCATTATCTTACCCCTTTATGCAGATCCCATACCTTTACTCCTGTTTACTTCTGTGGCAATGTCATGTAGGACATGAATATTTAATGTTTATTTAACAGGACAGATTCCTAATAAAGGAAACTTTAATGTGGTGAGGGATTAAGGAGAATATATTGAATGACAAGGTGGTCTCCTATTGTGGTCTTGGATCTGAAATTTCCTAGGTTGTGACTTTGAACTGAGCAATTCCTCATGTACTCACTATATTAACCTTCACATTTTTATTGATATAATAGTCTGGAAGGGTGAAGGGATCTTTGGGGTATTAAGTCATTATGAGCAGGATAATGAAAAGGAAACCAGAGAATTGCTGGGATGGGTTTTGCTAATATAGAGTATGATTGGTGTATGTAAATGGAGAACTGATCATCAATATACTTTTTGACAGCTGGTGCTCTTCCAGAATAGTTTTTGTCAACCCTCTATAATCAGGCTTGTATTGACTGACCTGGCTGGATCAGGAACTGTGTCCTCCTGATTGCTCACTGAGGAACCCTCCTGTTTCTGGAATTTACAGTTAAAACTGGGCCTTCAGGACAGAGAAATTGGTCCATTTTATATGCCTAGGATACATTAGCATCTGCGTCCTTCATACAAAATCTCTAAAAGTATTGTTAGTGCCAGAAATTCTTGATCAGAGTTGCCACCTGAGGTCATGGGGTCAGAGGTAGATGGGTAACCACTAGTTCATGTACAGGAGTCTGTGGTGCTGGGAGCCAAAGCTATCTACTGAAGCCTAAATCAATTAGTGAGTCAAAGCTATCTAGTGGAGACAAAAGGTGTTTACTAGGGCAAAGCCAAATAGTGAGCAAAGGTCATTTAGGGAGACCTAAAGCTATTTAGTGAAAGTTATCTAGGACCCTAATTCATGGGTGATAGACTGTGAGGACATCCATTTGTTAGAGCATCCATGAGAATACATCCCTATGGTATCTTGCAGGTACCCTATGTAACACATGAAAGCACTCTTCCTGTCTCCTATAGCAGCTAATTACCTTCCCCTTTTTCCTGCCTTCTCCCTATATAAGTTGGGTAAAAATTTCTAATAAATGAAGCCTTGATCAGAATTGGCTTCCCTCCTTGTGCTTCTTCCCCCACCCCTATTCCTTCCATTCTCCTCCCTTAGAAACCCCATTGAAGCCCTGCTGGTCAGAGCATATCTGGCACCCAATGTGACCTAAAGGTACAGAGATCTGTATTGAAAGTTGTTCTTCAAAGTGGCCACTAAAATACACAAGGATTCAGCATTTCCATCAGGAACTAAAACTACATGAGATCTGAGATCTCCACAGAGCCACCAGTCTTGTGAGCTTGATCTGAGAGGTAAGTCAGAACGACAAGTTATGGGTCAAGATTTGAGTAAACAAGATTTATTCTTACAGGGACTAAAGGAGTCCCTCAAGTTGCAAGGAGTAAGGGTAAACAAAAAGTAATCTCAAAACCTAAAAAGTTACTTGTGAAATTAGAGCAGTCAACAAAAGAGAGAGAAAGAGAGAGAGAGAGAGAGAGAGAGAGAGAGAGAGAGAGGTACTCTAAGGTTATTTCACATGTTCATAAAGGAGCTCAAACAGATTTCTGTATTTTGAGAGCAAAAAATTATTTAGGAGCTAGATAGTGAGGATGAAACTGAGTCAGGGGAAAAAAACTGCTAAGTCTCATAGCCTGTTTCCCTGAGCTGCTTCCCTTCTGCCCTAAACAAAGAGAAAAGGCCCCCATATGAGCCGGGCAGAAGGTGCAGAGCAGAGCTGTAGCGTGGTGAGAGGAGGAATGGAACACTACTTGTCTCCTTCCTACTCCTCTATTGCTGGCTAGGCTTGGATGGCTTGCAGAGAAATGGGTGGATGAGAACACTAGCTTGCTTGCTCGCCCAAACCCTCAAAATTGGCCTAAGACCTGCCTCTGCTAGCTGCAGAGCTGAGCAGGACTGCTCAGCCAAAGGGCAGTTTACCCCACCCCCCCACCCCCAGATTTCAGCCAGTGTCAGCTTCAGTCAGCCCTAGGACAGAAATCAGAGGGATGGAGCCACTTCTAGTTTTAAAGATTAAATTGTGTTCACTGATAAATTTTGAGGTTTTCTAGTTCTGACTTTTAAAAGCAGGTACTGCAGTTTTCTTTTTTTATTTTTATTTTTTTTATTTTTTTGTCTTTGACTCTGTTTTGTTTTTGTGCCTGCTGTTTGTTTTGGTCTATGGTTTTGTTTTGCTCGTGACGTCTGAAAAAATTAGAGAGTTTCCAATCTGGTCCAGGAAATCTGGAGGATGCTCCAGTTTCCAAGAAAGGGGCTCTACTCTTTTTGGAACCAGGAAAGAGGGTCACTGGGACCCTACTCTGGATGGAAAAAGGGCTGCTGGAGCCCATCTGGAAGCTGTGTAGAGGGCCACAAGAGCTCTTCTCCTTCTGAAATCTATGTGTGTGGAGGGAGCCTATAAGAGGGTCCACTCCTGGAATCTGTGGGACTTGTGTTCTGTAGAGGCCAATCAAGTCCTGGTGCCTGGTGCCTGGGCATTCTGGTTACCCTACGGTGACAATGTCAGATTTCTATATTCCTTATTTATGTCTCTCTGTGTGTATGATTATCTGTAAACTCGGACAGATGATATTTCAAAAATCTGACTGATGACTGACTGATGATATTTTAAAACAATAACCCTTGGGCAGTCTAAAAAAGAACTGTAAAATATGTTGTTCTGCATTTAAAAAGGTTGGAGATTCTTCAATGCAAAATGTTTGCTTGTGGTTTTTTAAAGGGAAAAAAAGAACTGCAGTTCCATGTTAGTCCAGGCTTATCCAGGGTTATTTTCAGATCATTGTTAACCATTATGTAAAATATATGCCTGGCTGCCAGCACCTAAATAAATAAATTAATGTGATTTCTTTTTGGCCCATAGATTTGGTATGGCAAAAAAAAATATTCCATTTTGGCTGACAGCTACAAGCTGAGTTTAGTTCTCTATTTAATGTTAAATAAAACTTTTGTCCTTTAAATTTTTTGCTATTAAGTCTTAATGCAATATGGTAGGAGTAATAAGATTTGCTAGGCCCTTTGCACATTATGTTTAATTAAAACTTTTGCTTTGATTTTAGTTTTAAAAGAGCAGATTTAAAGTAATGCTAAAGATTATAGTTGAGTAAAAGATTGAGTTTTTTACCTAGTCCCTTTGTTTAGGTTGCTTTTTTTTAAGGTTAAATTTGAAATAAATAACCATAAAGTTTGTCTATGTAGATCCATCTAAAATTTGGTTCTGAAACATACATACATATATATATATATATATATATATATAACATTTTGTTTTATATGATGCAGTTTAGAGCAGATAATACAGGTAGACAAAGAGCAATTCAAATATGCTGGCTCTCAGATTTGTCAAAGATCTAATAAATATGGCATTTTCACATGTGTAAGCTTATTATAACAGAGTCATAAACAGAGAGAGCTGCTGATATCTCAGCAGTTAAGAGCATTGGCTGCTCATCCAAAGGTCCTGAGTTCAATCCCCAGCAACCAACATGGTGGCTCAAAACCATCTATAGTGAGATCTGGTGTTGCTGCCTATGCTTATAAAATAAAAACACTGTCTTTTCAAGTGTCTAGCACATCTGCACAAATAGCAGAGTTATCTGCAGTATTGGCTGTGTTTCAAAGTCTTAAAAAGTATTCTTTAAACATTTTTTTAACAGATAGTGCATATGTAGCTCTGTCTTATCCTAGGTTAGGGACTGCAGTTCAAATCCAGATATTTTCTCCTGCTAAAAGTTTATTTTTACAAATTCAAAGCCTGATACAAAAAAGAAACTTTTCTTTTTTATAGGACATTTGAATGCTCATTCTAAGTTGCCAGGACCCCTGTCTAAAAAGAAATGCATTGGCAGATAAAGCCACCAAAGTTTATTGTTTACAGTTAAAGAGCCCGATGCCCATAACATGCATCATCTTAATAGTCAAAACTTGAGACTTAAATATGGGTTGACTAAGAAACAGGCATGTACTATAGTCGAGGCTTGTAAAATTTGTCCTCAATTTCAACCTGTTTCTCGTTTAAGAGTCAGTCCTAAAGGATTGGTTCCAAATCAGATTTGGCAAAAGGATATTACTCATAATTCCTAAATTTAAAAAATAAAAATATGTACATGTTTGCATTGATACCAATACTTGACTTATTTTTTCCACTCCTCAACCAGGAGAAACTGCAAAAAATGTTATTGCTCATTGTCTACAGGCTTTTAATGTTCTACAAGTTCCTACACAATTTAAAACTGACAATGGAGTAAGATATACTAAGAAATCTTTGAAAAAAATTGTCAACCGTTTCAAGTTTCTCACATAAGTGGAATACCTTGCTATCTTCAAGGACAAGGCATGCTAGAGCATGCTCACTAAACAATTAAGATTTACTTGCAAAACACAAAGAAGTGGGAGCCACTCCCCTGGACACCTAAATTTTCTGAAAAATTTGGATAAGCATGGTAAATCTGCAACACATAGATTTTGGCATACAAAAGCCAAAAAACTTTTGCTAAAGTAAAATGGAAAAATCCTTTAACAAATCAATGGCATAGACCCGACCCTGTATTCATATGGGGACAAGGAGCTGTCTGTGTTTCCTGTGTGTCACAGGAAAAGGATGCAGCTTGATGGCTACTGGAACACCTGGTGCAACAAGTGGAAGAGGAGTTTTCTCCTGACAATAATGATGTCAAAGAAGACACCTCCAATCAAGATGACTGCTTATTTGCTGCCCTTAAGGAAGAGCGCTGCTTTTACACAGACTATACTGGGATTGTAAGGGACAGCATGGCCAAGGTTAGAGAAGGTTTAGAAAAGAGAGACAGAGAGAACAAGAGGAAAGTTGGTTTCATAATTGGTTTTCAACTTCTCCCTGGCTCACCACCCTCCTTCCTTCAGTCTTGGAACCCTTGGTGGGTTTCCTTCTCCTCATATCTTTCGGCCCATGGGCCATTAAAAGACTCACTGGCTTTGTAAAACAACTAATTGACTCCCTGGCATCTAATCCCATACAAATCCATTATCACAGACTTGATTTGGCTGACAGAGGCTTGGTTGAGCCGGGGAAAGACACCTTACAGTCCATCACATGGGTCTTGACTTTTTGTTTGGCTCTCATGAGAACATCATGAAACTCAGATAAATGCTTTCCTGGGTACCCGTAATGGGGTGCAAGATGACATTGCAAGGGGAGGGCCCAATTGCCCGATTCTGAGTCCCCTGAGAAGCAAACCTGATTGCATAGAGGTTGGTGTCTGATTGCCCCTAACCACAACCTGCTGGCGATGCCCTCAGGTGGTGATGGGGTCTTCCTCTCCTCCCCAAAAAGGCACCCAAAAAGGCTGCAAAAAGCCTTGGGAGGATCAGGTCACTACTTCCCCCCTCTGTTTAATGCCCACCATCTGCAAAAGACCTCATGTCTAGAAAACTACCTGCTAGCCTCTTAAATTGTTTTAGAAGGGAGAAGATTCTGGGAGCCAAAGCTATCTACTGAAGCCTAAGTCAATTAGTGAGTCAGAGCTATCTAGTGGAGACAAAAGGTGTTTACTAGGGCAAAGCCAAATAGTGAGCAAAGGTCATTTAGGGAGACCTAAAGCTATTTAGTGAAAGTTATCTAGGACCCTAATTCATGGGTGATAGACTGTGAGGACACCCATTTGTTAGAGCATCCATGAGAATACATCCCTATGGTATCTTGCAGGTACCCTATTTAACACATGGAAGCACTCTTCCTGTCTCCTACAGCAGCTAATAACCTTCCCCTTTTCCTGCCTTCTCCCTATATAAGTTGGGTAAAAATTTCTAATAAATGAAGCCTTGATCAGACAAACAGACTTGGCTTCCTTCCTTGCGTTTCTTGTTCCTCCTTCCCCATTCCTTCCATTCTCCTCCCTGAGGAACCCCATTGAAGCCCCGATGGTCAGGGCACTGTGATACTTAATGAGTTCCTCAAAAGCATGCCATACAATGTCAGAAATCTGTCCTCCATTAGCAGAATCATTTCTCTGTTAAAAGTTATTATAAAAGTTATATTATTTTTATTGATTATGTAATTTCATATAATATACTTTACACTCCTTTTCTATCGATACCAGGTTCAAATATCTACCCATTTGTAACATTAAAAATTTTGTATTTTTAAAATACATCAATTGAAGTATGTATTGTTCACATACTCATTGAAATATGAACAGAGTCTCAGGGCCAAGTCACTTAAAGAAAACTGAGTTCATCCTTGCCATACCCTGTCACACCCAAAAGAAGAAGCCTAATGTACATATCCTAAAAATATGTACACTTCATCAACTTGATAACAGTTTTTCTCATGTATTTATTTATTACGATTTGTTCACTTTGTTTCCCCTCTGCTGCCCCTCTCTCTTCTCCTTTCAGTCCTACAGTCTACTCTTCTTTTTCTATCCCTCAGCCCTTTCTCTATTTCCCAGATAGGGTAAGTTCTCCCCGTCTATATGACCCTAGCATATCAGGTCTGATCGAATCTGACTGCATTATCTTCCTAAGCAGCCTAATTCTTACTGCATTGTTCTGCTTGTGTCCTTGCTTCCCCCTACTTATGAAACACTTCCTGCCTCCACTACTTCAGTCTGCACAGAGAACTGATGTAAGAGAGAAATTCATAGGGAAATACCCTTTAGAACTGGGTGTTTTAAAGTCTCTCTCTACATAATATCAGATGTGGGTATCTGTATGCAATCTCATTTGATGCAGAAGGAAGCATCACTGTGGATACAAGGACATGGCAATGATCTAACAGGTGAGGGCAGACAGCAATATATTTAAATAACAACAGCCTGGGTTGCTTGACAATTTTCATAGGATGCCCTTGCCCAACAACCCAATTAACTGACATCCAATTCCCATAGTGGAAGACAGTTTTGGTAACAATTAGATGGCCTATTATAACTTTATCCACCACTATTAGGAGACTTCCTAATAAGTGAATACATACCATATTTGTTTTTCTGCATTTTAGTTGCTTCAACCAGGATGATTTTTCCTGGTTCCATTTATTTGCCTAAAAAATATCATGTTGTCATTTTTTTTAACAGAAAAAATATTCCATATTGGAAATAGTGCACATTTTCCCCTAAGAAGATTGTTCATCCTCTTCTTTATTTGTTGGAAGTTGCTGGGACTTCAATCATTGTATTGAATGACAAAGTATCAGGATAACTATGTTCCTTTTCCAGAAATCCCTCTATCTTTTTCCACTTCCTGGTGATTTGAGATGTAATGTACACTTGAGGCTCTTCTATTTAAATGTGGAGACCTCAGTAAGAAAATGTCTGGAAAGGGTTATGAGGTATAGCCTTTTTAGATAAAATAATTGTTTATGGAGTTATATTATAGGATAGTGTACTTTGAAGTTGATATGCCATTGAAAGTGACCAGACACACTGGAGTCTCTGTCTCCCAGTCTCTGTCACTTTATTTCTTCGTTTCTGCTGGTCTCAGTCTCTCTATTTCTGAAACTGGCTCTATGCCTCTTTCTCTCTCTCTCTGTCTGTCTCCCTCTCTCTGCCTATCACTTGTGATATTAAAAGCTCTCAGTTCTGCTGAAGATGTACAACTATATGACTTCTTGCTGATGTGATATCCTGGATGACCTCTGTAAAAACATAAGCAAGGACCCAATTAAGCACTTTTTATTCAAAAATTTGCTTTCATAAGAGGTAATTTTCCCAGTAAGTAATTCATTGACTGAGGACATATCTGCACACTTAACAAATAATAATGGAATCGGTGATAATGTGAAAGTTACATGTCAAGGACACATGACTTTAATAATGACCACTTTAAAGAAAGATGAGACACTTTTCCTGAACTAAGAGTCTTGAACACAGGAACTGTCATCTCTGGGTTGTGTGCTTTCAGCTGCCCAGATTGAGGCATGTAAGGCTGCTCAGCCTTTCTCTCATGCAGGCTTTCCACTTGGCCCCTTTTATGTCTGGCTTTTGAAACTCTTAATGGCTTCCATCTGTTGCATGACATCATTCCATCTCTCAGCCAAACAGCGCCTGAGAGAATCCTGAGGTTTCCATGGAGATGAGTAAACAAACTTTCCTCAATGTCCAGTATCTCTGATCCTTTACACATATGATTTTTTCTTGTGAAACCCAACAAGCCTTTATCTCATCTTTTGTCCAGATCTCACAACCGTTCCTGTTTATCTCTGTGACAAGGTCAGGTGGAAAATGAAACTTTAATGTTTATTTAATTGGATAGTTTCCTAAGTAGGGAAGCTTTAATGGGATGTGGGGTTAACAGGAATGTACTGAATGACAAGGTGTCTTCTACTGTGCTCTTGGATCTGAAATTTCCTAGGTTATGACTTTGGATTGAGCAGTTCCTTATGAACTCACTAAATATACCTTCATATTCTTATTAATATAATAGGTTCTCATGTTCCAGTGTTCTCGGGTATATTAAGCCTTTATGAGCAGGAAAAAGAGAAGGAAATGAGACAATTCCTGGGACTGTTTGGCTTGAAGAAAAAAAAAATATTGGTGAGTGTTAAATGAGAATTGAGGGGCAGTAAACTCTGAGTGCTGGTGCTATTCCACACTAGTTTTGGCAAACCTCTATGAGCAGGATTACCTTGGCTGACCTGATTGGATAGATAGCTGTGGTGTACATAGTGTTCAGTGAGGAATCCTTCTGGTCCTGGTGATTGCAGTTAAAACTGGCCCTTCAGTACAAAGAAATGGGTCAGTGTTATACATCTAGACCACAAGAGCATCTGTGTTTTCTGCTGTGGTTCTCCAGATAAAAACTCTTCATGTAGTCTTAGTGCCAGGATTGATACTTTAGAAGTGTCACCTAAGCTTGTGGGGTCTGGGTAACCACTAGTTCATTGCTAGGATACTCTGCTACAAAATGAATTCCTGGAAAGCAAAGTCAAAATCTGCCCTCCTTTAGTGGAATCTTTTCTCCATGTTAAGAGTCATTGCAAAAGTTGTCAACATATTACTTTTATTATGTGGGGATTTCATTAAATATACATTACATTCCTTTTCCTTTGCTCCCAGGCTCAAATTCCTTCCCCTTCGTCACACTAAATTTATTTTTTCTTTAAAATACACCAATTCAAGTATGTGTTGTTCATATACTCATGTGAACATGATCAGAGTCTCAGTGCCAAGTCCCTAAACAAAAACTGAGTTCTTCCTTGCTGCACCCTGGCACTCCCCCAACAAGAAGAAGCCATCAGATCTGAAGTGTTCTATACTTTATCACCTTGATCATAGTTTTTTTCTTATGTATTTACTTATTATGATTTTTTCAGTTTGATATCTTCTCTGCTGTTCCCTCCCTCTTCTTCCTGTACACCCAGCCTCATTCTTCTACCCCTGTATCCTTTCTAAAATTTTCCTGATAAGGGAGGTCATGCTCCCCCTTATAACTGACCTTAGCTTATGAGGTCTCCTCAAGGGTGGCTGCATCATTGTGCTCAGCAGTCTGATTCTCAGGTCATTGTTCTCCTTGTGTCGTAAATTCCCACTACTTATGGCATTTTTAATGCCTCCTAATCTGCAGGATTACCAGGGCTATGAGGGGAGGAAAAATCCCATTTAGAGCTGGGTGCTTTACAATCTCTCTCTACATAATATTGTACTGTGGGTCTCTGCATGCAATCACATTTGATGCAGAAGGAAGCATCTCTGTGTAAACAAGAATATGCCACTGTTCTATCAGTTGAGGGCACAGAAAAAAAAATATTTTAATAATAATGCCTGGGTTGTTTGAAAATTTCTGTAGGATGCCCTGGCCCCACAAATAACTGCCACCCAATCAGTGGTGAAGACTGGTTTGGTCACAGTAGATGGCCTATGGGAACTTTATCACCCACTATAAGGAGACATCCTAATAAGTGAGTACATACCATGTTTGTCTTTCTGTATGTTACTTCACCCACAAAGATTTTTCCTGGTTCCATCCATTTAGCTGAAAAATATCTTGATGCCATTTTCTTACCAGAATAATACTCCACAATGGAAATGTTCCACATTTTCCGCCAAAAGAGATTGTCAGTCCTATTCTTTAGTCCTTGGAAGTTGCTGGGACTTTACTCATTGTATTGAATGTAAACGTATCAATATAACTATGTTCTTTTATCCTAGAAGTTCCTCCATCTTCTTTCACTTCCTGTAATTTGAAAGGCAATGTCCCCTTGAAGTTCATCTATTTACATGTGAGTCCCCAGTAAAAAAATGTCTGGTTAGGGTTAGGAGTTATGGCCTTGTTAAATAATATAATTCCTATTGTAGTTATATTATAGAATTGTTTGCTCTGAGGTTGATATGCCAAAGAAAGTGACTAGATAGAATGGAGTCTCTGTCTCTCAGTCTCTGTCACTTTATATCTTTGTTTCTATCTTCATCTCTCTATTTCTGAATCTGTTTATCTAGCTCTTTCTTTATCTCCGTCTGTCTACCTGTCAGTTGTGGTTCAGTGTATAAAGCTCTCAGTTCTACGGAAGGAGTACAACAAGGTGACTGCTCACTGCCTTGACTTATTAAATAGTCTCTGTGAAAATATAAGCAAGGTCCCAATTAAATGCTTTATGTTCAAGGAGTTGCCATGGTTAGGGAGCATTTTCACAGTAAGGAATTCACTGACTGAGGACATATCTGTACATTTAACAAATAATAATGGACTCTGAGATAATGTGAAACTCACATGTCAAGGACAAGTAACTTTATTAATGACCACTTGAAATAAATATGTGACACTTTTCCGGAACTAAAGTCTTGTATACAGGATCTTTGAGGCCTCGGTTGTGCTTTCAGCTGCCCAGATAGCAGCTTGTAGGACTGGTCAGTCTTTCTCTCAAGCACAATGTCCATTTGGCCATATTAAGAAATGACTCCTGAAACTCTTACTGGCTTTCACCTGTCTCTTTGTATTATTCTTCCTCTTAGCTAATCAGCACCTGAGAGAATGTTGATGTTTCCATGGACATGAGTATACAAACTTTCCTCACTGACACTGCACACATGTGACCTTTTCTTGTGAAACCAAACAAGCCTTTATCTCATCCCTATATCCAGATCCCACACCTTTACTACTGTTTACCTCTGTGACAATGTCAGTGAGGAAATGAAACTTTAATGTTCATTTAATTAGACAGCTTCCTTTATAGGGAAGATTTAAAGTGATGTGGGATTAAAAGGAATGTACCCAAAGACAAGGTATTTTCCTACTGTGGTCATAGATGAAATTTCCTAGGTTGTGACTTTGACCTGAGCAGTTACTGGTATACTGACTAATTGTAACTTTACATTCTTACTGATATAATAGGCATCTAGGGTTCCCTGTTGTATTGAGTTTTTAAGAACTGGAAAAAAGAAGCACACTAGAAAGTTCCTGGGACTTGTTAGCTAAAACAGAGTAAGATTGGTGTATAGAAAAGGAGAACTACAAAATGACTGCCTACAGATTGGGAAAGAATCTTCACCAACCCTCTATCTCATAAAGGACTGACATCCAGTATATATAAAGAAATAAAGAAGCTGAAAAGCAGCAAACCAAGTAATCCAGTTAAAAAATGGGGAACAGAGCTAAACAGAGAATTCTCTGTCGAGGAATATCAAACGACAGAGAAACACTTGAAATGCTCAATGTCATTAGCCATTAGGGAAATGCAAAACAAAACAACCCTGAGATTTCACCTGGCCAAGATGAAAAACTCAAATGATAACACATGCTGGAGAGGTTGTGGAGAGAGGAGAATCCTCTTCCACTGTAGTGGGAATGTAAACTTGTACAACCAGTCTGGAAAGCAATCTGGTGCTTTCTCAGACAACTAGGAATAGTGATTCCTCCAGACCCAGCCACACCACTCCTAGGCATATTTCCAACAGAGGCTCAAGTACACAATAAGGACATCTGCTCAATCATGTTTGTAGCAGCTTTATTTGTAATAGCCAGAAGCTGGAAACAGCCCAGATGCCCCTCAAATGAATAATGGATGCAGAAATTGTGGTACATCTACATAATGGAGAATTATTCAGCAATGAAAAATAAGGAAATCATGAAATTTGTAGGTAAATGGTGGGACCTAGAAAGGATCATCCTGAGTGAGCTGTCCCAGAAGCAGAAAGACACATAGGGTATATACTCACTTAGATAGACATAACATAGTATACACCTACTAAAAACTGTACATCTAAAGAAACTAAGCAAGAGGGAGGAACCTGACTAAAATGCTTAATTTCCATCCTGAAAGGCAAAGAGGCTGGACATCAGAAGATGAAGAAAAAAGGAAACAACCTAGGAACCTCTGAAAGGGGCCTCTGAAATCCTCTGCCCTGCAGACAATCAAAGCAGATGACTTATGGCCAACTGTTGGGCAGAGTGCATGGAATCTTATGTAAGAAGTGGGAAATAGTAAGAGCTGGATAGGACAGAAACCACACAAGGAGAGCAACAGAACCAGAAAACTTGAACACAGGGAACTTCCCAGAGACACATACTCCAACCAAGGACTATTCATGGAGATAACCTAGAACCCCTGTGCAGATGTAGCCCATGGCAGTTCTGTGTCCAAGTGGGTTCCATAGTAATGAGAAGAGGGACTGCCTCTGACATGAACTGATTGGCCTGCTCTTTGATCACCTCTCCCTGAGGGGGGAGCAGCCTTACAAGGCCACAGAAGATGACAATGCAGCCACTTCTGAGGTGATCTGATAGACTAAGATCAGAAGGAAGGAGAAGAGGACCTCCCCTATCAGTGGACTTGGGGAGGGGCATGCATGAGGAAGAAGGGAGGGAGGGTAGGAGGGAGGGGCTTATGGGGGAATACAAAATAAATAAAGTGTAATTAATAGTAAAAAAAAAAAAGAAAGAAAAGGAGAACTAAGAGGTAATAAACTGTTTGACAGCTGGTGATGTTCCACCATATTTTTGCCAGCCCTCTATGTGCACAGTTGCCTTGGCTGACCTGGCTGGATGTCAGCTCTGTCCTAGTCAGTAGTCAGTGAGCAATCCTCTTGATGCAGGGGTTTAAAGTTAAATCTGGGCCTACAGGACAGAGAAATGGGTCCATTTTATATGGCAAGAACACAAAAGCAGCTGGATTTTCTGCTGTGGTCCTCCAGACAAACCATCTAAAGGTAATGTTAGAACCAGGACTGCTTGATCCAATGTGCCACCTGAGCTCACGAGATTTGAGGTAGCTGGGTAACCACCAGTTTATGGCTAGGATTCTCTGCTACATATTGAGTTCCTTACAAAGTCAATCTCTGCACTCTTTGGGAGTAATCTTTTCTCTATGTTAAATATCATTATAAAAGTTGTTAACCTACTGTTTTTATTGATTATATGGAAAATTCATATAATATACTGCTTTTCTATTGTTCCCAGACTCAAATTCTTTCCCATGTATCAGTCAACATTTTTTTTATTCTTTTAAGTACATCAATTAAAGTATGTGTTTTTCATCTACTCAATGAAAAATGATCAGATTCTCAGTTCAAAGTCCCTAAAGAAAACTGAGTTCATCCTTGCCACATCCTGGGACCCCCTCAAAGAAGAAGACATTATTCCTGAAGTGCTCTATACTTTATCATATTGATCACAGTTTTTCTTCTGTATTTATTACAATTTGGTCAATTTTTCCCCTTCTGCTGCCCCCTCCCTCTTCTAATTCCAGTCCCACCTACCCTTCTTCTTCTACTCCTAGCACCTTTCTCTAGTTTCCTGATAGATGTGGTCCTCCTCCCACTTCTATCAACATTAGCTTCTAAAGTCTCATCAAGTCTGGCTGCATCTTCTTCTGTAGTCTGATTCTCATCGAATTTTTCTCCTTCTGTTCTCATTTGCCTCTACTTATGACACTCTTCTTACATATGTCATATAGACTTCCCAGAGCTCTGAGGGGAAGAAGAATTTCATAGGGTAATCCCATTCAGTGCTAGGTGTTTCATGGTCTCTCTCTGCATAATATCACTCTGTGGTCTCTGAATGCAATCCCATTTCATGCAGAAGGAAATATCTCTGCGGATGCAAGAACATTGCACTGATCTATCAGCTGAGAGCAGAGAGCAACATATTTTAGTAACAACAGCCTGGAATGCTTGAAAATTTCCATAGGATGCCCTGACACAACAACTCAATTAACTGCCACCCAATTCCCCTAGGGAAAGTCTTGTTTGGTCACAAGAGATGCCTATTGGAATTTTATCCTCTACTATTAGGAGACATCCTAATAAGTAAATACACACTATTATTTATGTTTCTACATTTATTTACTTCACCAAGGATGTTTTTTTGCTGGTTCCATACATTTGCCTGAAAATATCATGATGTCATTTTCTTAGCTGAATAATATTCTATTTATGGAAAGATTCCACATTTTCCCAAAAGGATATTGTCAGTTCTGTTCTTTTGTCCTTGGAAGTTGCTGGGACTTTACTCATTATATTGAATGAGAAACTTTTAGGATAACTATGTTCCCTTAGCCTAGAAGTCCCTCCATCTTCTTCCACTTCTTGGTGATTTGAATTGCAATATCCCCTTAAGCTTGTCAATGTACATGTTGAGTACCCAGTGAGGAAATGTCTCTGAAGGGTTAGGAGGGATGACTTTGTTAAATAATATAATTCCTATTAGACTTATAATAAAGGAGGGTGTGCTGTGAGGTTGATATGCCAATGAAAGTGACTACACAGAATGGAGTCTCACTCAGTCTCTGTCAATTTGTATCTTTGTTTCTGTTGGTCTTGGTCTCTATATTTCTGAAACTGGCTCTCTACTTCTTTCTCTCTCTGTCTCCCTCTCTCTGCCTGCCACTGTGTTTCAGTATGAAAAACTATCAGTTCTGCTGAAGGAATGCAACAAGGTCATTGCTTGCTGAAGTGACATCTTGGATCCTCTCTGCAAAAATATAAGCTAGTTTTCAATTCAACATTTTTCGTTCACATAATTGACTTGTTCAGGGATCATTTTCGGAGTAAGCAATTCACTGACTGAAGACATATTATCAAATATTAATGGAACCTGTGATGAAGTGAAACTCACAGGTTAAAGACACGTGATTTTTAATGATCACTTAAAAGAAATTGTGACATTTTTCCTGAAGGAAGAGTGTTGGACACAGGGTCTTTCATCTCTGAGTTTTGTGATTTCAGCTGCCCAGATAGCAGCATGTAGGGCTACTCACACTTTGTCTCAAGCAGGCTGTCCACTTGGCCCTTTTAATAACTGGCTCCTGAAACTCTCACTGGCTTTAGCTTGCTGCAGGACATCATTCTCCCTCTCAGCCAATCAGTACCTGAGAGAATCTTGAGGTTTCCATGGAGATGAGTAAACAAACTTTCCTCAGTGTCCATTATCTCTGATCCTTGTCCAATGATTTTTTCTTGTGAAACCCAACTAGCCTTTATCTCATCCCTTTATCCACATCCCACACCTTTACTCCTATTTACCTCTGTGACAATATCAGGTAGGAAATGAATCTTTCATGTTTATTTAATTGGACATTTTCTAAGTAGGGAAGCTTCAAAGTAATGTGGGATTAAAGGGAATGTACAGAATGAAAAGGTGGTCTCCTACTGTGCTCTTCAAACTGAAATTCCTAGGTTTTAAATTTGAATTGAGCAGTCACTCATGTACTCACTAAATGTATCTCCACATTCTCATTCATATGATAGGCTAGCAGGGCCTAGGTTTCCCTGGGGTACTGAGTCTCTAAGAGCAGGGCAAAGAGAAGAAAATCAGATAATTCCTGGGACTGCTTTGCTGAAACAGAGAAAGTTCAGTGTATGTAAAAGGAAAAGTGAGGGGCAGTAAACTCTTTCACAGCTGGTGCTGTTTCACACTTTCATTGCCAACCTGGTAGGAGCAGGTTTGCAGGTTTGCCTTCACTGATTGGCAGCTGTGTCCCTTTCAGTGGTCTGTGTGGAACCCTCCTCATCCTAGTGATTGCAGTTAAAACTGGGCCTTTAGGACAGGGAAAGGTCTGTGTTATATGCCTAAAACAGAAAAGGAGCTGTGGTCCTGCAGAAAAATCCTCTAAACATAGTGTTGTTCCAGGACTGCTTGTTCAGAGGTGCTACATGAGCTCATGTGGTCTGAGGTAGTTGTGTAACCACTAATTCTTGGTTAGGATTCTCGTTACACAATGAGTTCCTGGAAAGCATACCTTACAAAGTCAAACTCTGCCCTACTTTAGCAGAATCTTTTCTCCATGTTAAAGGTCAGTATAAAAGTTGTCAATATATATATATATATATATATATATATTATTACTTATGTGTTAATGTGATATACATTACACTCTTTCATTTTCCCAGGTTCAAATTCCTACCATGTGTCCCACTAATATTTTTCTTTGAATTTCATCAATTTTAAGATGTGTTGTATATATGCTCATTAGAACATAATTAAGTCTCAATGCAAAGTCCCTTAAAGAAAATTGAGTTGATCCGTGCTGCACACTGACATCACCCAAAGAAGCCATCATTCCTGAAAAGCCCTATACTTCATCACCTTGATCAGAGTTTTTCTTATGAATTTATTTATTATGATTTATTCACTTTGTTTTCCCCTTGATGCTCCCTCTTTTTTCCTCACCATCTCGCCTACAGTCCTTCTCCTACCCGTAGGCCCTTTCTAAAGTTCTGTGATAAGTGAGGTCCTCGTCCCCCTTCTAATTGACTCTAGCTAATCAGGTCTCATCATCACTGGCTAGTCTTCCTCTGTGGTCTGATTCTCAGGGTTTTATTCTTGTGTCCTCACTTCCCTCTAATTATGACACTTTTCTGCCTACTGTGCTGTAGGCTTCCTAGAGCTCTGAGGGGAGAAATAATTTAATAATGTAATCTCATTTAGAGCTGGATGTTTTAAATTCTCTCTCTGCATAATATCCAACTGTGGTTCTCAGTATGCAATCCAATTTGATGCAGAAGTAACATTGCCCTGATCTATCTTTTGAGGGAGAGAGCAACATATTTTAATAACAACAGCCTGGGTTTCTTGAAAATTTCCGAAGGATGTCCTGGACCCATAACTCAATTAACTGACACCCAATCTCCCTCAAGGCACACTGGTTTGGTCACAATAGATGGCCTATAGGAACTTTATCCCTCACTATTAGTAGATCTCCTAATAAGTGAATACATTATATATCTGTCTTTTTGCATTTTAGTTACTTCACCCGGGATGATTTTTCCTGGTTTCATCCTTTAGCCAGAAAATATGATAACATATTCTTAGCTGAAGAATCCTCCATTATAGAAATATTCCAAATTTTCCCCAAGGAGTTTGTCTATTATTTTCTCTAGTCCTTGAAGGGTGTTGGGACTTTATTCATTGTATTGAATGACAAACTTTCAGGATAACTATATTCTTTTAGCCTAGAAGTTCCTCCATTTTCTTCTGGTGATTTGAATTCCACTGTCCTCTTGAAGCTCATCTATTTACATGTGGGTTCCAATTAAGAAAATGTCTGGGAAGGAATAGGAGGCATGCCCCTGTTAGATAATTTAATTCCTATTGGAGTTATATTATAGTAGGGTGTGCTGTGAGGTTGTTTTGCCAAAGAAAGTGACCAGAGGAAATGGAGTCTCTGTCTCCCAGTGTCTGTCATGTTATATCTTTGTTTCTGTTAGTCTAGATCTCTCTATTTAGTAATCTGTCTCTCTAGCACTTTCTCCCCAGTGAGTAAATATCTGGGGATGTGGGATTAAGGGGAATGTGTTGAATAACAAGGTGGTCTCCTACTGTGGTCTTGGATCTAAATTTTCTTAGATTGTGACTTTGAACTGAGCAGTTGCTAGCATACTGACTAAATGTACCTTCACATTCTTATTGATATAATAGAATGGCAGAGTCTAGGGGCTGGGGTAATGAGTCTTTAAGAGCAGGGAAAAGAGAAGATAATCTAACAGTCCTGCAGGCTACTCTAACAGGGTCCACTTGAAAGAAGGACTGTAAATGGAGGAACAGAGATGAGAATAATGAAGACAAGACAGATTGCTGATCAAGTCTCAGTTTACTGAACATGAACAATGCTTAATTAAAGAACAAAGGATACAAGGAATTTTTTTTTCACAAAGCAACACATCTGTGCCACCTGGCAAGACATCCAGGAATTCACTCAGGTTTGTTCTCTGTTTCCCAAGGTTGTAGGAAGCTTGCTATCTACTTCTCAGGCTCACAACACCCCACTTGCAGAGACCACAAAGAACGGTCTCTGAGGCATGGAACTTACTTAAGACCCACATCTGCCATGGCCAGGAGGCAGAATTCCAATTACCAGACACCTTTAGTTCTCCCTTCTTTGTTTTATGGAGAGCCTTTTTTAGATTGGCAAAATGTGCATTTTTCCTTACTCATCATCAAGGTCTAGAATGTGATTTTTATGAGTGTCTGTCCTAGGTTGGAAAAACCCCTATTTTACTCTTACATGTCATTGACGTACCTTCATATTAAATGAAGTTGTTAGAGATCTTTATTTTAAATTCATGCAACTGCAGTTGTGTACATTGAAGTTGTTGAAAAAGTAACAAAAACACACAAGGAAGGTAGGCACAGTCCAACAAACCCATACCCCCAGGTATCAGTCCTCACAAAGAACAGAGTCAAAAGATGGAAAGTACATCCTGACGCTACTAAATATATCTCAGGCTGTATTGGCCAATTCTAACCTAGGTTTCTTGGAAAATTGTACGTTATGGATCTTATATCTCATCTTTAACACATCCAATGAGAAGTTTTTGCTAGACCAAATAGCAGCAAGGTAATTCTGAATCTGAGTCTAATTAAATTATGTTTCATCATGCCAAGAATAAGAATTCTTAACAGGAATCATAACAAAAGGAGGTTGCTTAACAACTAATACTTAGAGTATTATTATTAGCACTACCACAATTATTAAGATCGAAATACATACATTCATTTGAATAGGTATCATTGTTCTTAAAATGTCTTACTGCAATTTTTCCAATAATCAGTAAATAAGGAGGATTATCACATGCCAAAACAGAAGTAAACTTGAATAACTTAGCAAAGTTATTTGTATTCCCAGAGAGAATACCTATATATCCCAATGCAGCCCCCAATTTCCATACATAGGTTTGCCAATTTGAATTTGAATTTCTTCAAAGTCCAGCACCAAAGCATTTTTCTGAAACAAAGAAATTTTCACTGCCTTTACCAGAAGCCAAATTCTTAATATCCTTAAGGATATACCAGTCCAGTCCATGGCTGTAAATGCAGGGTCAGAGTCCAAGGAGTAGATGGAGGGCATTTATCCAATGCATCTTGTCCAAGGAACCATCAGTGGAGGACAAGTATGTTGATCCCTTTTCTCACAGGGTGTGTAACTCATTGGAATTGTAAGACTGTCCTCCAATATTCCCCTTTGCCTGGTTGCAAAGATAGTCTTCAGCTACCATCCCAACATTAGAGTTGTAGGCATTCAGACCTATGACCTATACATGGGACACTGGTAAGCTGTCCTGATGAATACTTTGTTAAAACAAAAGGATGATCTCTCCCTATTCCTGAAAAGTTATGAGTCTGTTTTACTTGTTTTCCTTCAAAAGCAGGAAAACCTAAACCCAAGTGTTGTTGACATAAACAAGGACTTCTGGATCATCCTAGGAAACTGGATGTAGTAGAGATGATTTAGCAAAGTAAGCCCAATCAACAGTCATCAAGACTGGAGGGGTCTTCATTGAAATCATTATCATTAACAGGAGAAAACTCCTCATCCACTTGTCATGCCAGATTTTCCAGTAGCCATTAAGCTGCATAATTTTCTTGCAGAAAAAGAAAAACAGATCCTCATCCCCATGTGAGTACAGGGTTGGGTCCATGCCATTGTTTTTTTTTTTTTTTTAAAGAATCCTTCCATTTTATTTTAGCAAAAGTTTTCTGGGTTTCTCTAAGCCAACATCTATCTGCTGCAGATTTACCATGCTTATCCAAATTTTAAAAATTCAGAATGAAAACAACATGGTTAAGATGATTCTTAGGTGTCCAGGGAAGTAGCTCACCCTTCTTTGTTTTTTTTTTTTCTAAATAAATCTTAATTGTATAGTGGGCATGCTCTACCATGCCTTGTCCTTGAGTATTGTAAGTTATTTTAGTTATATGAAAAACTTGAAATTCTTGAAAAAAATCTTTTAAATGACTTGCTAGTATATCCTGTACAATTGTCCATTTTAAATTGCTTAGAAACTTCTAGAACATTAAAAGCCCGTAGACAAGGAGAAATAACATTCTTTGCAGCTTTTCCTGGTTGAGTCATGGCAAAAATAAATGCAGAATAGGTATCTAGGCAAACCTGTATATATTTTAAATGTTTAAATTCAGGCATATGAGTAATGTCCATTTGCCAAATCTGATTTGGAAACCATCCTTTAGGATTGACTCCCAAATGAGAGACAGGGTGAAATTGAGGACAAGTACTTCATGCCTTGACTATACTATGGGCCTCTTCCTTAGTCAATGCATACTTAAGTCTCAAGGTTTGATTATTAAGATGATGCATATTATGGGCATCTTAGGCTCTTTTTAACTGTGAACAATATACTTAGGTGGTTTTATATGACAATGGATTTCCTTTAGACACGGGTCCTGGCAACTTAGAATGGGCATTCAAATGTCCTATAAAAAAAGAAAGTTTTGGCAAGATGGCGGCGCCGGGAGGACTCTCATTCTGAGCAGCAGCACAGCAGGATCAGCACAGTGAACAGCAATCAGAACTCTAGGCCATAAAACACAGTCATTGTGTTTCCCAGGTGAGAGGATACCCCACGGTGGGGGATTCAATCAGCTTTTAACTCACCCAGGTAAACCGCGGAAGAGATCCCGGTTCCACCAGATGCTTGGCTGCCTGCCGCCAGCCCCAGCCCCAGCCCAGAGCCACAAGCCAGTGTCTCTGGTCATGGTCCCAGACCGAACCCTGGGCACCACACTATCAGAGACTGGAATTTTCAGTCCAGAGATAACGCCAGGATACAGGAAACGATTGGGACCGGCCTTAGGTCACCCAGACATCCCCTGGAAAAGACTCAGGCGGGTTCCACAGGCACCCCAGGAGCCAGCCCGGAGCCAGAGCCAGGGACCCAGGTTCCAGCACAGAGCCCTGCCTGCCTGCGCGCCTGATTCGCCGCCAGAGATAGAAATGGTGGGTCTGATCTCAGAGCACTCAGCTCACCCCCAACCTGAAAAGGTCCTGGAAAATTACCCAGCTTAGGGAGCCACTCAGACTCCCAAAAGCCACAAAGGCAGACACAGGCAGTTTCTGCACACCAGACAGCTGGCAGAGACTGAGCCACCAACACACAGCTGTGCTCCAGGCACAGGCAAATTTCTGTGGCCAGCCAGCTGGCAGACACTGAGCAGTGTGCACCAGGGCAAAGAAAGACACTAGGAATCTGTGTCTCCAGAGAATCCACGGGGAAGGAAGGAAACTGTACTGATCTAAATCACCCAATCCTTCACTAGAAAAAGTCTAGCAGTCTAGTGGGGCCGAGGCGCCAGCACTCAGCTGTGCTCCAGACACAAGCACAAACAGTTGAGGCACGCCTGATGTCACAGCAGCTGATCATTAAATTTGCAACAAGAAACCCAGAAACAGGGCAGCTGCCCTCAGGACTTCCCTGGGTGAGAGGAGAACCCTCTCGACTAACAAAGACTACAGTTACCACTCAGGTCTATATCCCTGAGGTGAGCAACTCCTGAAAAAACACCAGCCATCCAGGGACTATACCCAAAAAGCTGAGAAGACATCCTTCAGGAAAATCCAGCTTTCTGCAAAGGGGATTCTCTCCACCACAGGATCCCCAGGAACCACCAGAAAATAACCCCAAACTCCTAAGATAACACAATGGGTAGAGGCCAGCGTAAAAGCTCAAGCAACAAAAGACAGAGCAATATGGCATCTCCAGAACCCAGTTACCCAGGGGCAAGTAGCCCTGGACACCCCACCATAACTGAAATCCAAGAAGATGACCTAACAAGTATGGTCATGAAGATGATAACAGAGGAAACAAATAAGATTCGTAAAGAAATAGAAGAAGATAAACTCAAACAGAATATTGCCATCTGTAAAGAAATAGACGAAGCTGCAGCCAAACAGTTTATGGCCTTTAGAAAGGAAATGCTTAAAACACTGAATGAAATGATAGAAACAGAGTTGAAGGAACTAAAAGAAAAACAGGAAAGTACAATCAGACAGGTGAAGGAAGTAAACAAAACAACTCAAGACCTGAAGATAGAATTGGAAAACTTAAAGAAAACACAAATGGAAGAAATAATGGAAAGGAAGAATCTAGGGAAGAAAACAGGAACTACAGAAGTAAGCATAACCAACAGACTAAAAGAGATGGAAGAAAGAATCTCAGGTGTAGAAGATACAATGGAAGAAATCGATGTATCTGTCAAAGAAAATGTTAAATCTGAAAAATTCCTGACACAGACCGTCCAAGAAATGCAAGACAATATGAAAAGACAAAACCTAAGAATAATAGGTATAGAGGAAAAAGAAGACTCCCTTCTCCAAGGCCCAGAAAATATTTTCAACAAAATCATTGAAGAAAATTTCCCCAAGCTAAAGGAGAGGCCAATTAGAATACATGAGGCCTACAGAACACCCAACAAATTTGACTAGAAAAGAAAATCCTCCCGTCACATAATAATCAAAACAGTAAGTACACAGAACAAAGAAAAAATACTAAAAGCTGCAAGGGAAAAAGGCCAAGTAACATATAATGGCAAACCCATTAGAATCACACCTGACTTTTCAACAGAGACTATGAAAGCCAGAAGGGCCTGGACGGATATCATGCAGACCCTAAGAGAACACAGATGTCAGCCCAGGCTACTATACCCAGCAAAACTCTCAGTCCTCATAGATGGAGAAAACAAGATATTCAATGACAAAAACAAATTTCAACAATACCTACAAACAAATGCAGCATTACAGAAGACACTAGAAGGGAAAATACAACCCAGGAAAACTAGCTACATTCAAGAAAACACAGGAAATAAATAACCTCACTTCAATAAAACAAAAAGCAACCAAGCACACAACCTGATGACCACAGCCAACATCAAAATCAAGAGATCTAACAGCCACTGGTCATTAATCTCTCTCAACAACAATGGACTCAACTCTAAAATAAAAAGACACAGATTAACAGAATGGATACGTAAACAAAACCCAGCAATCTGTTGCATACAAGAAACACACCTAAGACACAAAGATAGACATTACCTGAGGGTAAAGGGTTGGAAGACGACTTTCCAAGCAAACGGACCCAAGAAGCAAGCAGGAGTAGCCATTCTAATATCTGATAAAATAGACTTTCAAACAAAATTAATCAAAAGAGATGGGGAAGGACACTTCATACTCATCAAGGGAAAATTCCACCAGGAAGACATCACAATCCTGAACATCTATGCCCCAAATACAAGGGCACCCACATTTGTGAAAGAAACATTGATAAAATTTAAAGCACAGATAGATCCACACACATTAATAGTGGGAGACTTCAACACCCCACTCTCAACAAAGGACAGGTCAACCAAACAGAAATTAAACAAAGAAACAATGTCTCTGACAGAGGTCATGAATCAAATGGACCTAACAGACATTTACAGAACTTTACACCCAAACACAAAAGAATTTACCTTCTTCTCAGCACCTCATGGAACCTTCTCCAAAATAGACCACATAGTGGGTCACAAAGCGAGCCTCAACAGATACAAGAAGATTGAAATAATCCCATGTATCTTGCCTGATCACCATGGAATAAAGATGGACCTCAACAATAACAGAAATAACAAAAAGCCTACACACAAATGGAAACTGAACAACTTGTTACTAAATGACAGCTGGGTCAGGGAAGAAATAAAGAAAGAAATTAAAGTCTTTCTAGAAATCAAAGAAAATGAAGACACAACATACCCGAACTTGTGGGACACAATGAAAGCAGTGCTAAGAGGAAAGTTCATAGCACTAAGTGCCTTCAAGAAGAAATTCGAGACAGCTCATTCAAGCACCCTAATGGCTCACTTAAAAACCCTAGAAAAAGAAGAAGCAGACACACCAAGAAGGAGTAGACGGCTGGAAATAATCAAACTCAGGGCTGAAATCAATCAATTGGAAACAAATAAAACAATTCAAAGAATCAATGAAACCAAGAGCTGGTTATTTGAGAAAATCAACGAGATCGACAAATCCTTAGCCAGGCTAACTAAAAGGCAGAGAGACACCACCCAAATCAACAAAATCAGAAATGAAAAGGGGGATATAACTACAGACACTGAGGAAATCCAAACAATCATTAGGACTTACTTCAAAAGTCTATATGCCACAAAATTTGAAAATCTAAATGAAATGGACAATTTTCTTGATCGATTTGACTTACCAAAGCTGAACCAGGACCAGGTAAATCAACTAAATAAACCTATATGCCCCAAAGAAATAGAAGTGGTCATCAAAAGTCTCCCATCCAAAAAAAGCCCAGGACCAGATGGCTTCAGCGCAGAATTCTACCAGACATTCAATGAAGAGCTAACACCAATTCTCTTCAAACTATTCCACAAAATAGAAACAGAAGGAATATTACCAAATTCATTCTATGAAGCCACAGTCACCTTGGTACCTAAACCTCACAAAGACTCAACAAAGAAAGAGAATTTCCGGCCAATCTCCCTTATGAACATTGATGCAAAATACTTAACAAAATACTTGCAAACCGAATCCAAGAACACATCAACGATATTATCCACTATGACCAAGTAGGCTTCATCCCAGGTATGCAGGGGTGGTTCAATATACGGAAATCCATCAATGTGATCCACAAACTGAAAGAAAAAAACCACATGATAATCTCCCTAGATGCTGAAAAAGCCTTTGACAAAATCCAACATCCATTCATGTTCAAAGTATTGGAGAGATCAGGGATACAAGGCACATATCTAAACGTAGTAAAGGCGATATACAGCAAGCCTATAGCCAACATCAAACTGAATGGAGAGAAACTTAAAGCAATCCCACTGAAATCAGTGACAAGACAAGGCTGCCCACTCTCTCCATATCTCTTCAACATAGTGTTGGAAGTCCTTGCTAGAGCAATAAGACAGTTGAAGGAGATCAAGGGGATACAAATTGGAAAGGAAGAAGTCAAATTATCACTATTTGCAGATGATATGATAGTATACGTGAGTGACCCCAAAAACTCTACCAGGGAACTCCTACAGCTGATAAACACCTTCAGCAAAGTGGCAGGATACAAAATTAACTCAAAAAAATCAGTAGCCCTCCTGTATACAAAAGACAAAAGGGCTGAGAAAGAAATTAAGGAAACAACACCCTTCACAATAGCCACAAATGTCATAAGGTACCTTGGAGTAACCCTAACCAAGGAAGTCAAAGACTGGTATGAAAAAAAAAAAATTCAAATCTCTGAAGAAAGAATTAGAAGAAGATATGAGAAGATGGAAAGATCTCCCATGCTCATGGCTTGGTAGGATTAACATAGTAAAAATGGCCATCTTACCAAAAGCAATCTACAGATTCAATGCAATGCCCATCAAATTACCAACACAATTCTTTACAGACCTGGAAAGAAAAATTCTCAACTTCATATGGAATAACAAGAAACCCAGAATTGCTAAAACAATCCTCTACAATAAAAGATCTTCTGAAGGTATCTCCATCCCTGATCTTAAGTTGTACTATAGAGCAACAGTTTTAAAAACTGCATGGTACTGGCATAGAAACAGAATGGTGGATCAATGGAACCGAACAGAGGACCCAGAAATAAACCCACACACTTATGGACACCTGATCTTTGACAAAGACGCCAAAACCATACAATGGAAAAAAGATAGCATCTTCAACAAATGGTGCTGGTCTAACTGGATGTCTACATGTAGAAAAATGAAAATAGATCCATACTTGTCACCCTGCACAAAACTGAAGTCCAAGTGGATCAAAGACCTCAACATAAAACCAGACACATTAAATTGGCTTGAAAAAAAGTGGGAAATACCCTAGAACTCATTGGTACAGGGGGAAACTTCCTGAACAGAACACCAACAGCACAGGCTCTAAGAGCAACAACCAATAAATGGGACCTCATGAAACTGAAAAGCTTCTGTAAAGCAAAGGACACCGTCATCAAAACAAAGCGACCACCTACAGATTGGGAAAGAATCTTCACCAACCCTTTATCTGACAGAGGACTCATATCCAGTATATATAAAGAGCTAAAGAAGCTGAAAAGCAGCAAACCAAGTAATCCACTTAAAAAATGGGGAACAGAGCTAAACAGAGAATTCTCTGTAGAGGAATACCGAATGTCAGAGAAGCACTTAAAGAAATGCTCAACCTCACTAGCCATTAGGGAAATGCAAATCAAAACAACCCTGAGATTTCACCTTACACCCATGAGAATTGCCAAGATCAAAAACTCAAGCGACAACACATGCTGGAGAGGTTGTGGAGAAAGGGGAACCCTACTCCACTGCTGGTGGGAATGTAAACTTGTACAACCACTCTGGAAATCAATCTGGCGCTTTCTCAGACAACTAGGAATAGCACTTCCTCAAGATCCAGCCATACAACTACTGGGCATATATCCAAAAGAGGCTCAAGTACACAAAAAGGACATTTGCTCAACCATATTTGTAGCAGCTTTATTTGTAATAGCCAGAAGCTGGAAACAACCCAGATGCCCCTCAACTGAAGAATGGATGCAGAAATTGTGGTACATCTACACAATGGAATATTACTCAGCAATGAAAAATAAGGAAATCATGAAATTTGCAGATAAATGGTGGGATCTGGAAAGGATCATCCTGAGTGAGTTGTCCCAGAAGCAAAAAGACACACATGGTATATACTCACTCATATAGACATACAACATAGGACAAACCCTCTAAAACCTGTGCATCTAAAGAAACTAAGAAGAGAGAGGACCCTAACTAAAACGTCCAATCCCCATCCAGAAAGGCAAAGAGGATGGACATCAGAAGAAGAAGAAAACAGGAAACAACCTAGGAACCTACCACAGAGGGCCTCTGAAAGCCTCTGCCCTTCAGACTATCAAAGCAGATGCTGAGCCGGATGGGCAACTGTTGGGCAGGAGAACGGAATTTTAGGTAAGAACTGGGAAATAGTAAGAGCTGGAGAGGACAGGGTCTCCACAAGGAGAGCAACAGAACAAGAAAATTTGAACATAGGGAACTTCCCAGAGACTCATACTCCAACCAAGGACTATTCACGGAGATAAATCCAGAACCCCTGCACAGATGTAGCCCAGGGCAGTTCAGAGTCCAATTGGGTTACATAGTAATGTGAAGAGGGACTGCCTCTGACATAATCTGATTGGCCTGCTCTTTGATCACCTCCCTCTGGGGGGGGAGCAGTCTTACCAGGCCATAGTAGAGGACAATGCAGCCACTTTTGATGTGAACTGACAGACTAAGATCAGAAAGGAGAGGAGAACCTCCCCTATTAGTGGACTTGGGGAGTGGCATGCAAGCATAGGGAGGAGGTTGGGTGGTACTGGGAGGAGAGGGGGGAGGGGCTAATGGGGTGATGCAGAATGAATAAAGTGTAATTGATGAAAAATTTAAGAAAAAAGGGAAAAAATAATTTAAGAACCTTAAATGACTTTCAAAAGTGGAGGAATACATGGAGTTAGTCAATTGGCATGGAGCACGTCTCTCCCCTGGGGGCAATGGTCTCCTGAATCTACTCAGACCTCAGACACCACCACTGCTAGTTCTAGAACTGACGCAGGATGTTCCAACGAGGGGTTAAGGCTTCTCATAATATTTCCTATAAGCCCACACCTGTTTGTCTATATCCCCCATTTTTATTCATTATTAGCCAGATAGAGCCAAGTAATTGTGGTAATGATACTTGCTTTTTTGCCCAATGCTGGAATGCTAGTAAATTTAGGTATGCCCTGGTTACTCGCATGCCTCACTCGGTGCCTGTGCCCATTGATGCCCCTCACGCTATGACTCTCTTCAGACAGAAAAGGGATCTTGGAACTACAGCCACCATTGTTACTACCATCTCATTGACGGCTGTTGGAGCTACCACCAGGGCATTAGCCATGAGTCATACTGGGCAGACTGCTCAGACCCTGAATAATCTTTTAGCCAATGTAGCTCATGCCTTAGTTGTACATAAAGGAATTAATGCTCAACTAAAAGGAAGCTTGATGGTGTTCAATCAGAGGATTGACCTCTTGCAGGAGCAAATTGATACCCTATGGCAAATCGCTCAACCTGGCTGTCAATGAAAGTATGCTGGACTTTGTGTCACTAGCATACAACATGCGAATTTTTCCTGTGCTGCAAATCTGTCTAAACAATTGTCGAGCTATATTTTAGGTAATTGCACTGGAGAATTCGATACTACGATGGAGCAGCTGAGAGTGGCCATTGTCACAGTAAATTCTACCGGAGTGGATGCAAGACTAGCCACAGGATTATCAACATGGATTGCTGCAGCCATGAATCATCTGAAGGAATGGGCAGGCATGGGAGTGTTAGCAGGCCTTCTGGTGTTGGTCTCCTTGGTTTGCCTATGGTATACATGCAAGATTAGAGTCTCACAACAGTGTGATGCAGCCATGATCATTCAGACCTTTACAGCCATTGAAGCAGGACATTCTCCCCAAGCATGGTTGGATACCATAAAAAGCTAAAATGATACGCTCAGGATGCGAGGCTAAGCACTGCACTCAGGGTCAGCCGCTTTGTACCCAGAGAAGAGCATGTCTGATTGCATGCAGGTTGATGCCCCAGGTCCCGCCTCTGAGAAAAAGGTATCAGACGGGTCTGATGCTCTTTGGGTGGATGACACCTAAATGAACATCAGTACAAAGTCCCAATTTATTTCTAATATCAGAGATCAGACCTCTACTCTTGCCTGATGCGTCTAAAACAAAAAGGGGGAACTGTAGAGAGCTGCGGAATGCTATGCCTTAAAGATGCAGCTGGTTTCCGTCTTCCACCTTCCCGATGGTGAGTGCTCTCTGTCACGAACAACTCCACATTTGGCTAAGGCCGAGGATCTGGCTTGCTTCCATGTATGTGGACCTATCTTCATTGCCCCCGTGGCACGCCTGGGTTGGCTACCCAGAGGCTATTTAAGCTGTGGGCTGGCTTTCCCCGGGGTCCAAGGATTGTTCAATGTTGCTGAATAAACTGCATTGAAAAAAAAAAAAAAAAGAAAGAAAATGTTTTCAAATAAATGTAAACAAACACAAAATTAAAAAAAAAGAAAGTTTTTTTTTTTTTTTTATCAATTTCTAAATTTGTAAAAATAAAATTCCAGCAGGAGAAGATGTCTGAATTTGACCTGCACTGTCTAACCAAGGCAAAAACTGAGCTACATATGCACTATCTGGAAAAATGTTCAAAGACTGCTTTTTAAAACTTTGAAACACAGCCAATACTGCAGATAACTCTGCTATTTGCTCAGATGTGTTAGACACTTGAAAAGATATTGATTTTCTTTTATAAGCATAGGCAGCAATATTAGATAATGAACCATCAGCAAACACAGTTAAAGTATCAACAATTGTGCTAACTTTTTTTTAAATAGAATAACTATAGGTTGTACCTATTAAATTGAATTTTTTTTTTTTTTTTTTTGTGCCTCAACATGTTGGATTCTGTCATAATGAGCTTACGTATGTTAAAATGCCATATTTATTAGATCACTGACAAGTCTGCGGGCCAGCATATTTGAGTTACTCCTGACTACCTTTATCATCTCCTCTAAACTTCATACTATAAAACAGGATGTTATAATCTCAATTTTGGCACATTTTTAAATGTGTGTTTTAGAACCAAATTTTAGGTAGATTTATATAGGCAAACTTTATGGTACCAATTTTGCTTTTAATCTTTAAAAAAATCTAAACAAGACTGGGTAAAACTCAATCTTGTACTCAACTATAATCTTTAGCATAACTTTATATCTGCTCTTTTTAAACTAAAATCCAAGCAAAACATTTAATTAAACATAATTTATAAAGGGGCTAGCAAATCTTATTAATTCTATCATATTGTACTAAAACTTAACAGCACAAAATTAAAGGAGAAAAGATTTATTCAACAATGATCTGAATATAACCCTAAATAACCCTCAGCTAACATGGAACTGTGGTACTTTTTTCCTGTAAAAGTGCATAAGCAAACATTTTGTATTAAAGAATCTCCATTTTTTTAAATGAAGAACAATATATTTTATAGGTTTTTATTAACACAAATATATTGTAATTACTCCATTTTTTTTAATTGGGTGGCTTGGAAAAGCATGGCTTGGGTTTTACCTTGTAAATTTAATAAAATAAATACCAAGCTTTTATATTTCCCACAAAG